>NC_037670.1:97660203-97909353 GCF_003255815.1 Theropithecus gelada
TATAATGACAAGAATTATAGAATGATCCATCTTATCCACCTTAGCATTAAAATTCTCCTCTCTTGCAGTCACACATTTGTGAGCATTTACATGCAACATAAACTTGTTGTCCACTTAGAAATATCTATCCAGATATCTCTCCCTGAGACTAGTTTTTTAATTGTGAATTTTCCAACATTCAGTGAAACTATTACCCCACTGTTTGTAAATTGGTATAAACCATACCTCTATTTCTCCCTCCAACAAAGGGACTGGGTATATTGCTCAAAGTTCTGCTGATCAGGTGGGTTTGCCTTAATTGGTGTCAACAAGGTCCCACAGAGTAGAACTATAGCATTTCAACCAGTCACATTTGGATGGAACTTACTTATCAAACAGAACTTGTATATTTCAAACCCTACTTATTTATTTTCAGTCAACTAGTCAGAGACACTCCCAATGAAGTCATAGGTGAAGGTTGAGTAAAAGAATGTAAGTTTTGCAGGAGTAGGAACCATGGGCTTTCAGGAAACGTTCTCATATTAATTATATGTGCCCGCACAACCTGCTGAAGCCCAATCTCAAAGATATCATTTTCACTTGATAACAGCATGCTGCTGTCTACACACAAATGTATGGTTTGGTAGCTCAGACAATATCCAATTTAGGATGAGCAGTTCAAGTTGCATGATAATTCGGGGGTCATGGTCAGGCATTCAGTCTCTCCTAAAGCCTAGTAGCAAACCAGAATCTAGATAAACATCTCAAAAACAGAGTAGTTGGCCGGGCGCGGTGGCTCACATGGTGAAACCCCGTCTCCACTAAAAAAAAAAAAAATACAAAAAACTAGCCGGGCGAGGTGGCGGGCGCCTGTAGTCCCAGCTACTCGGGAGGCTGAGGCAGGAGAATGGCGTGAACCCGGGAGGCGGAGCTTGCAGTGAGCCGAGATCCGGCCACTGCACTCCAGCCTGGGCGACAGAGCGAGACTCCGTCTCAAAAAAAAAAAAAAAAAAAAAAAAAAAAAAAAAAAAAAAAAAAAAAAACCGAGTAGTTAACCACCAGAAGAAAAATGGTATTGCTTTTCATTACATTGATGTTATTATGCTGACTGGATCTGGTGAGCAGGAAATAGCAACTACTCTAAACACAGTGGTAAGACTCTTGTGTGCCAGAGGTCTAAAAACAAAATACACAAAAAAAGAAGGATCCTTCTACCTTGGAAAATTTTTTAAGAATTTGGTGGACTGGGACATGTTAAGATATTTCTTCGAAGATTAAAAATAAATTGCTACATCTGGCCCCTCCTACCACTTAAAAAGAGGTAAAATATCAACAGGATCTTTTGCATGTAGGATCTTTCAACATATACTTCATGTGAGGATTACTTTAATACATTTTCTGAGTTGTATAAAAAGTTGCAAGACTTCTGCAACAGGTCCACTGAGATCATTGAGAGGTGAATCTCAGTCAGATCATCTGACCTCAATAAGCTTCTATCTGGACTGGTGAACCAACATGAAGTTTTGGTTCTGCAAAAATTAGTGTCAGCTCAGATTCAGTAATGAGTAATATCCTAAAAGTTTATTTCCTCTTCTCCAATGTGTAGTCAGTCTTGTAATGGCTAGAGGTCTCTTTGAGGAAGGATAAGAAGGTTATCCCTGTAAATATTTTGCAGAGTGGAAGGGTCCTTCCTTAATGGAACCCACCTCTCTTCATTTAAGGAATTTGGGACTACAATCTTGTTCAAGTTTAAAAATTGATTGAGGGTCCTGCATCTTTGTTTTGGTGATTCAAGTCAACCTTTATTTACTAGATCTAGGGTTTTCCACTTATGCAAATCAAATGAGACTTCAGTATGTTATGTACCTATTTCAGTTCTAGGGACACTATAATCAAGTTGTCAATAACACAAATTTTTGTGGATCAGACTATTCTGATTAATGTTCTGACTCTGTGTCTAACATGATAACCATGCTCACTTGGTCCTTGAACATTAAATGACACTACTTGGTCCCTGCAACCCCAGGATCCTCATTGTAATTATAGATTCCTGTTTAACTATAGCAGTTTCCTCTGTAATAACTGGCCTACAGAGAAGAGACACTATGGAGCTCTTTAAGAATATGGGGAAGAGGAAGTAGAGATTTTCTTCAAAATTTTTTCCCACTTTCATAAGAAAGAGAGTGTACTTAAGACCCTGGAGGATATATTTAAGGGATGAGAGGGTTGAGTAGGTTTTATATGGTAAATCCAGCACATCATTCCAATTGCACTAAGCCTTTGGATGACTTCCTCTATAGTTTACTAAGACAGAGAAAGCATTTCAATCTCATTTGATGTGGGATTATATATATATACACATATATATGTACAAACACACACACACACACACATATTTTTTAAGGACATTTTTACAGAGATTTGCCCTTATGCTAGGGCAGGCAGTCAGGAAGTAAAGATGGATGTAAAGTTTAGAGGACATGCTCAAGGAAAGCCATGAGCACAAACTAGAGTCCATAAGGCCAGAACGGAGTCTATGCACTTCTCATTTACTCCAGCCTCGATTATGTCTGTGTCCCATGGAAAAGTTAGTGTCATTTGTTACAGAGTTAAACATACACTTGGCCCAGGAGTTGGGAAAGCTGAAGGAGGATCAGTTGCTAGACTCTCTGCTGTCTGACACCACTAAGGTGAGCAAAAAGAAAAGCAACAGCATGCATTAGCCTGAGCCCTGGCATTTGAGCATAAAAAACATGGCTGCTGCTTCACTTCCACAGTCTACATCTCATGAAAAATATCTTTTGAAGCTCACTATTATTAGGAGATGCACACATACACATGCCCATGCAGGTGTATGGAAATTCTGAGAAACAGAGTTCAGCCCTAGCCAAGTGAACACACCCTCAAATCTGCCTATCCATGGCTTTCAGTCAAATGCATCATTTAAAACCATACAGAGCTTTACTACTTTGCATGGTCTCAAAATACAATAACAATTTTGGCTTTCATTTTAAAATGAAGGTAGATGAAGTAGCAGTTCATTTAAGCTGGTAAGTTAATATAAAAAGAATACTATATTAGATGTCTTAAAAGAATAACAAAAGAAAGATCCATTGTATAATTGGCATGATAATAAGAATTATAAAATGTTTGTTTGTTTTGGAGGGGCCATATGATTGGGCACCTGACTATATTTTGATGAATCAAGTTGATAGATGAGATTATTGTCAGCTAAAGAAACTAAGTAAAAATGGTATAGATTTAAAAAAGATATGTTACTAAAAGTGAGGGATAAATTTGTTCAGAAGATTACATGTGTGTGTGTGTGTGTGTGTGTTTATGTGTACAAGTATTTGCATGCATATGAGCAATGGAAATTCAAATAGAAATATATATTTAAGCAAATTCTAGGAAAATAAGGGAGAAATAGCCATAGGTGAATCTGAATTTGAAAGAGTAAATGAATTTCCCTTTGTACCTCTGGAAGATCAATTCAAATTTCAAAGTAATATAGAGGTGCACTAGATGAAAGAGAGAAAGAGGAAAAAATACATTGAAAGTTAATGCATATTAGCTGGTTCCAGTTAGAAGAAATTGAGATGGGATGTTTAAGTCACTGAGAAAGTCAAATCCATATGTTTTCATAATAATTTGAGGTAGGTTGTTGGAGATAGTAAGATCAAGGTCAAAATGGCTTTACAAAAGAAATATTGAAAAAATAATAAATAGCATTCATTTTTCATATACATATATTTTCATTTGTGGAAGACACTGTGTAGGCATTGGAGATACATAAATATGTATAATGTGTAGTCTCTGCTCTTATGAAGCATAACATCTATTTAGGAAGATGGACAAATAAGTATAAGACATCAAGGCCTATGAGGAAGGTATGAACAGAAGACTTTGGAAGAACAGAGACACACATCTAGTTAGACTAGGGGACCAGGGGGGACTTCCCAGAGGAAATGACAGTAGTTCAGGTAAAGTTGAGATTGTAACCAGATGGAATTTTGTGTCAAGCAATTTATGCAATTGTATCAAGCAATTTCGTCCATTATGTGCCTAGTAACATCAAGCAATTACATCAAGCAGTTGTACATCTGGAACAGCTGAAGTATTGTTTCTTAACAGATGGGTTCTGTGAGATGAGTAAGGTAAGGCAAATAATAATCAAATCATCAAAACTTGTATATTTAACTAAATATATGGGTTTTGCTATATGTATTTTAAGCAGGAGAGGGACATGATGAGTTCTTTATTTTCAAAGACTACTCTATGGAGGTTCCTCAAAAACTTAAAAATAGAACTACCGTATGATGCAGCAATTTCACTACTACATGTATATCTAAAGAAAATAAAATCAGTGTGTCTAAGAGATATCTGCACTCCCATGTTTATTTCACCACTATTCACAATAGCCAAGATATGGAATCAACATAAGTTTCTATCAGCAGATGAATGAATGAAAAAATGTGGCATATACACAATGGAATATCACTCAGCCATAAAAAAGAATGCAATTCTGTCATTTGTGGCAACATGGATGAATCTGGAAGGCATTATATTAAGTGAGATAAGCCAAACATAGAGAAATACCACATGACCTTACTTATGTGGAATCTAAAAAGTTGATCTCACAGAAGTAGGGAATAGAACAGTGGTCACCAGAAACTGGGGAGAGTAGAGGGAAGGAGTAAAAGGAGTGAGATTGGCCAATGGGCACAAAGTTAAAATTAAGACAGAAGAAATTAGTTCTAGTGTCCTATTGCACATTAGGGTAACTATATTTAATAATGTATTGAATATTTCAAATTGACTAGAAGAGAGAATTTTGAATGTTATTACTACAAAGAAATTATAAATGTTTGAGATAATATGTTACTTGTTCTGAATTGATCATTACATTATATATATATATATATGTTGAAACATCACATTGTACTCCACAAATGCATATAATTAATGTGTCAATTAAAATAAAAATAAGGAGTACTTTCAAAGAGTGGTAAGCTTGGAAAGATGAAGACCAATTGGGAATGCATCATATAAGTCAAGGGTCATGTTCTGAAGATCTGAATCAAGGCGGAAGTGTGAATAGAGATATAGGAATAGATTTGAAATGATGATTATGATGATGGTGATGGTGCTAACGATAGTGATGCTGATGCTGATGGGGATGTTGATGCTGTTGGAGTTGCTGCTGCTGCTGATTACAGGTAGTATCTTTGGGCACTTACTAGTTTACATGCACTGTGGAAAGTTTATTACATAGATTATATCAAATAATCCTTATGGAAGCCTTCTAAGATTAAATTTATTTTTATCTTCATTTAAGGGAAGAGGAAATACATCCTTTAAAATTTGAGTATTTTGTTCAAGATCATAGAGACACTAAAAATTGTATGTGGATTTCAAACCAGGCTATCTAAAGCCCCTCCTTTAGGGCCACTTTATGATTTTCCTTCTCTACAAATATTTAGGAATGAAAATTGTCAAGTGGAAGGTAGGGAATGAGTTTAAATTAGAGAAGTTTCTAGGATTTCTCTCAACATTCTAACTGAAGTAATTAGAATAGTACTATTTCCATGTATTGAAACTGACAGTGCTAGTGGAGGTACTAACACTAACATTATCAGTTGTTGAAACAGCAACAGTATTGTAAGATCCCGTCTGAAAATATATTTGAATTTATCTTCCTAGAGAAATAACCTCACCAGGAAATTTTCTAAAGAAATACTGTAGCGTAAAGGAAAATATTCTGCAGATGCACACAGCTAGACCAGGACTTGACCATTATTGTATTAACAATGTATTTTGTGGTTCTTCCTGTTCTTCATTTTGTCAATGTCTCGTATTTTTTTTCCTTATTCTGTTGGTCATTTCATACATTTTTAAAAACCTGAATAAATTTAACTCCACATTGATTTATGAGTAGCTGCAGAGTTAGAAACAAACTGTTATCAGAATCACAGAAATATGTATCTCCAAAGAACACATATTCTGAAGAAAATTATTAACAGTATGACAATAATGTCTAGTCACACTACAATTCCACCTGAAGAAAATAGATCTCTGTCCCTCTACTCTAATTTGGATAGTAACCTCTGCTCTTGTACTGACACACTATGATAATTGTGCCATCTCTAATTTTACATCTTTATTAGCTTTTGTGTGAAGCTAGCTAGTCTGGTAATAACAAAAATTCTATTACTTTCTTCATGGATATCACTTTTCACATTAACAACAATAAAAAAAATACTGGGAATACCCCTTGAAAAGCTGCATTCCTTGTAATAAATCTTATCTATAAATAGTTACATTCCTTGTAATAAAACTAATCTATAAATTGCTGTTATTATTATTGTTAATATTTATAGTGATTAGGCTATAAAAGAAAAATATCAATGCTTTCTCACGTAATTTTTCCATCATGTTTAAAACGTAGGGAAACTGATAATTTTAAAGATTAAAAACTTAGGGAGACTGACAATATAAGATTAAAAACTTAGGGAGATTGCTAATTAGAAGATTGAAAACTTCCACAGTAAAAAATATAAAACTTAGGGAGACTGCTAATTATAAAGATTTAAAACTTCCACAGGAAAAAATATAACTGTAATGCTTTACTTTGATGGTTTCTTTCAGTGTAATGAGTTGTTCCTTTCTGAAAGTGTGGATAAAAGTCTGTGCATCCCTGCAAGCTTGTTAATGGTATTCTGTCACCGTAGAGCACATAAGGTGAACCCCCTGGGGGGAAAACAGAATGTCTTATACTAAATGGACGGCTAATGAGATACTTAAAAGCACAGCCAGTGAAATGTGTTACTGGAATAAGGTCTGTACAAATTTGAGACTTCCAGTCCATTGATTTGTTTATAGAGATCTCTTAGATACATATCTCCTTCACTGCTATAGTCTCGTATAGACTGAAGTCATACTGAACATTTATTTGGTGAGCGTCCCCAGAGGGAGTATCAAAATTAGCAGTCTCCATTAATAATATTTGGGGGTCTTCTGCTTGATTGAAAAACACTAATTTAATTAGTCATTTCATTTCTTCTCTAATGCTGTTTGCATTGCATCCAATTCTGATTGTTCAGTAATTTCCTCTGAAGAAACAAACAAAAACCACATGTTCTTAATATTGTCATTACTGTCCATCTCATTTATAACTAATTTAGCTGTGTCTAAACAAAGAAAGAAAAGGAAGAATTAGGCAATTGAGGAGGGAATTTATTTTCAACTTAGCCAGACTAGATCACAGTATTTTTCACAACATTTCTCAATGATAGCATTGATTCTCTACTTTCATATCCTGTAAGTAAAAAGGCAAACTAAAATTGAAGCATGTGTTTATACAACATACGTGTTTAAGAAGATATCTGAATAAGATAGTATAGAGCAGGGAGTGACATCAACACTCCTAAAGGGGAATGAACCCAGTTCAGTAGGTCTTTTGAGTGGGAATCTGACAAAAACTGAAGTGGGTTAATATCAAAATGTCACTCCCTGGTTTTCAAAGAGAAAAACTGAAACTTAAATAGATAGTATCAATATAATTTTTAACATAAGTACTACTAGAATGGAGATTTACCAGAATCATATTATTGAAAAACAAAGATGAGAAATGTTTAACCAAACATAAGGGGTTCAAGAAAAGTACATACACACACACACACACACACACATAGAAATATATATAAACTATATATATATATATATCTCCCTAGAAGTATGTGTATATAAATGTAATATATGTATATTATATATTGTATATACATTATACATTATATGCTTATAACACTATATACATATTATATACAATACATTATATGTATTTAAATGTAATTGCATACATATATTACATTTTCTTGAACTCATGCTTGGCTAAACATCTCTCATCTTTGTTTTTCTAGGATACAAATCTGGTAAATCTCCAGCATATATATACATATCCTGGGGAAACATTTTATATGCATATATATATGAGATACATGTATATGATATACTGCATGCAATATAAGCAACTCTAAATCTGAATATATATACATTCAGAATATATATTATATATATATAAAACAATCAGTAGGGAAGCTATTACATTTACAAACACAGTTAAATACACTATAATGCTCCATGCATTTGTTAGTGTACCTAAGAAACACCATTTATCCTGGTGTTGCATTATTTTTTCTCCTTACCTATTATATTCCTTCAAGTTGTCTTTTTTCCACGTTTTAGTTTTCCTATCTAATGTTTATGGATACATAACAGTTGTACAGATACATAGGGTACATGTAATATTTTGACATAAGCATAAAATATATAATGATCAAACTTAGGGATACGCATCACCTTAAACATTTATCATTTATTTGTCTTGGAAACATACCAAATCTATTCTTCGACTTATTTTGAAATATATAATAAATTGTTGCTGATTATATTTGCCTATTTGCTACTGAACACTAGATCTTATTCCATCGATCTAATTGTGTTTTTGTACCCGCTAATCAACCCCTCTTTATTCTCCCTCCGCATTACAATTTCTAGCCTCTGATAACCAGGATTCTGTAAACTATCTTCCATGAGATCAACTTTTTTTTAGCTCCCACATGTGTGAGAAAGCGCAACATTTGCCTTTCGTTGCCTGGCTTATTTTGCTTAACTTGATACTGAGTTACCTTAATCAGTATTTTTCCTAACGTTCACTATTCACAGTAATTATTTTAAGTATTGTCTCTATGACGTTAATTTATTGTAACCAACCATTTTTATTATCTTTCTTGTTTCAAGCTCATTACTTTTGTTAATAGCATTGCTTGCTTCATTTGGTTAAGTTCTTCATAATTCTTTTACTACCTAATTTAAGTCTTGTTTGTCTCCAGAACCAAGATTTTCTTTCACAGATAGGAATTGTATGTTATTACTGGTTTTCTACAAGGCTGAGTAGGGGCATTGCGTGTATTTGTAGGTGTGGGGGAAAGGTCAGAGTGGGTTAGAGTCAAAAGTGCTAAGTTAGAACGACTTACTCAGTATGAAAACTAACTATTTTTCCAGTAGTTTGGGTATAGTACCTATACCGTCTGGTTGGAATATATGTGATCACTTTTTTTGGAATAATCCTGAGCTGAGAATTTTTTCCCTAGTTGTATAGGATACTTTCATTTTGTGAAAACATGACAATTCAAGTGTCCTCACTCCCTACTTTATCCATATCCATAGAGCTGTCTATTTATACTCTTCTTATAACCATTTAAAGAATAGAAAAAATAATTAAGGAACTTTAGCCATGATTTTTATTTATCTGTCAGAGCATGGGGTAGCATTTTCCCTAGACCTTCCTTCATGTGTCTTTTCTAGAACAGTCAAATGATCCTATCTTTTGTCTTCCAGTTTGCATAATGCCATGAATTTATTTCTTAACAATAAGTAGCTCTAGGTAAATAGGATCATTGTACCTTTCCCATATAGTTTTCCTCCCACAAAAAAAACTGTAATGCTAACCTGTTTTGGTGCTTCCTTTCACACTGAGGCATAAAGAGAATTTCTGTGTTGATTCTTAAGACAGCATGCTTTGGAACTTTCAACAGTAACTATATAATACCATATAGTTTTCCTCCCACAAGAAACACTGTAATGCTACCCTGTATTGGTGCTTCCTTTCACACTGAGGCATAAAGAGTATTTCTGTGTTGATTCTTAGGACAGCACGCGCCTTTTAATTCAAATTAAAAGAAACTTCAGAATTTTGTGTGCATACTGGAATAAGAACTATGCCAATCTTTTTCTAGTAGTGCAGGTTAGGAGAATCTTCTATCTCTCCGTCACTATATTCACGAAACACATTTGTTGAAGTTTTTTTATGTGCTTGCTTACTAGATCTGAGATATAATAGTTCTGAGATCAAGCACATCTCATTTTACATCAGAGTCAACAGTTCTTTAATTTTCAGTTATTTTTAAAGTTTTTTCCCTACCGATTATAATTTATCATATTTCTATAACATTTGGAATAATAACTTCAGTTTAAAATCTTGTAACAAATTTATATCCATTTTAATTTAGAAGCTAAAACACTAACAAAATATGTCTTCTGGAGACCTATGTTTTCCATCTTTTCTGCTTTGGTAGTCAACTGTCTCATAACTCTTCTGGGGAGAGAAATCTAAGATTGCTATTTAATAAATGAAGAGGTGGAGTACAAGGATTTGTTAATGCAAATTAAATTAATAGACCCTATTGACTACTGTGCACTTTAAAACTCATTGACATCTATCAAAGAAAATTTTGAGAAGAACCATGTTTTGATAGGTCAGTTTTTTGTCTAAAAAAAAATGTTTAATGACATTACATTTTTTAGTGCATTTGTTAGTTTCCTACAAGCAGGATATTCAGAGAAAAAGCATATGTTGATTACGTGTGTGTCATGTTTTCTTCCTTATATTTATTTTTAACTTCCAGATTTTAAAAGTTAAGAGAAAATCTTTCTAAATCAAGAGCAAAATTAATTTAAAGCTGCTTCTCTAGGGAAAGCACTTAAAAATCAGAGAAATATCTATACAAAATTTTTTGGGCCTCAGGAAAAAAAGTTCCATAAATGAATCCCAGCTATTTTATTATTTCGATGTTCATAGCAATTATGTTTTCTCCAATTTGTTCATTTGAACCATGTTTTTTTGTTGTTTTGGTTTTTGAGACAGGGTCTTGCTCTGTACCCCAGGCTGGAATCCAGTGGCGCGATCTCGGCTCACTACAAGCTCCGCCTCCCAGGTTCACGCCATTCTCCTGCCTCAGCCTCCCTAGTAGCTGGGACTATAGGCCCCCGCCACCACGCCCGGCTAATTTTTTTTTTTTTTTTTTTTTCTGTATTTTTAGTAGAGACGGGGTTTCACCGTGTTAGCCAGGATGGTCCCAAAGTGCTGGGATTATAAGCATGAGCCACCGCGTCTGGCCTGAACTACGATTTTTAAGATAGCCATTACACACCAACAAATCTATTTTATATTCTTTTGGTATCATCCTGGTGATCAGCTAAATCAAATTCAGAAAGACAACTGCTGTGAAATTTTCGTATTTTTTTTGAACCTGAATAGCTTTTTCAGTATGGCTGTGGACATGTAGACCCTTAATGCGTTATTTGAACATAAAAATCACTCTACATCTATATTTACATTTTTCTCAATTTTTCTGAAAATAATTTATTTTTATACAATTATGTGATAATAAAGGCTTTCTTCTTTATTAAGTATTATTTTATTTCAGAATTTTACTGAGGAAATTATTTCCAGGATTCTAATAAATGATTTGCTTATAAATAGAAAACTTGTATGGGTAGTTTTCCCATAAGTACTAATTTCACAAAACAAGACAATCTGTACTTGAACCTCTGAGAAATGGTTCTACTGATCGCATTTCAATATTCAAATATTTCAATCATGCTTATCATTCTACGAATGTACAAATATTTCACTCATGCTTATTATTGCCTTCAAATACTAAGTTCTACTAAGGATGTCACTATCTTTGCCTGTTAAGCTTTTATGGCACAGTTAAGCTTCTTAAAAATCCAATTCCTGTAAGTTAAGTGGTGTACATGAAAAGAGAATGCAGGTCTACTCATTTACATGGTATTCCGACTTTTTTCATTACCTCCATCTTTGTCTTTTCTCCTACTTTCCATAACTGGAAGATATTAAATGCATTCTGTGATGGAGAGACCGTGAGTAGCAGTCTCACAACCATTACTCATTTACTTTACATCTTGACACCAGAGATGAAGCTCAGTTCAATATCTGTGGAAATAGATAAAATCTCTCATATCGTTTATGTTCAACTAAGTAAACCCAAAATGTCACCATGAGAAAATCCATTTTCAGACTGAAGAGTCGTTTCTCTTCGAAGGAGCAATTAATGACTACTTTTCCTATTCCTTGTCTCCTTCACAGGACAATTATGATGGCACACGGTGAAAAACCAGTCCTCTCTAAAATGACATGTGGCATTTAAAAACAAAAATCTCTATTTTCAGTGCTTGCATAAATCTGATGATTTTCTCCTCTTGAGCAAAGAAACTCTAATGCCTTCCTGGTGTGTTTTGCAGAGCATGGGATCAACATCACACATGGAATATATTTGTGAAGAGACAGACAGAATTATGTCATACCCAGAGGGGAAAATAATCAGATATCAACCCTGCATTTGCTGCATTAATCATATTTTTGTGACTAAGAGAAATAAGAATAGAGCTGGTTATTAGACTCTTGATGACCTCGTTCCCAGTCTCCAGTTTTGGTGTGGCAAGTATGTTCATCTGTCTGCACATTGGGTTATTGGTAAAGTAAGGATAATCATGCATAATACTTCCTTATTGGCTCAGAGCTTTAGAAAGTGATTTCACATTTTCTTGTGTTACTTGAAAAATTGTGTGCTATTCAGGTGCTAATGGCTCTCTCGGGCAAAGAAAACTAAGACATACTCTCTTATAATTTCAAGATGATTTTAAATGTATAATTACATTTATATCTAAAGTAAATGACATCTCATTTTTACATAATAGGAATTAGGGTTATTAGCATTAACAAAATTCAAAATGCAGGAATTAAGGATATTATTATTGGGGAAAAATAACAATATGAAATTTTAAAGGAAGGATTTGGTTTTAGGAAAGATAATGTTACTTCATACTTGGTAAAAGATAATTCAGTAAATATTTTTGAATATAAATTAGCTTCTAATTGAAAATGGTTGTGATTTTAAATGTCAAAGTTCACTAGAAGCCTTTGGGAGAAATTTGATGTATTGAAGAGGTTAAAATATATACAGTTTTACAACCTATGAGATATATTGCTAATATATAAAGAATAGATAAAGAAAAGTCTATGTGACTATTTTGAACCTTAAAATATTTATATAAAAATGGTAATGAGTGAAAAGAAAAATTTATTTCTGGAGAATAAACTGAACACTTTAAGCTATAGAATTATGTTTTGTATTTTCTGTGTATCGGTCTTTAATATTGTGCAGGCAACTCAATTTTAATGTATAAAATAGTCTGGGTGATGATACTCATGCCCAACAATGTATCAGTTGAATTACAGTTAAAAGCACTGCACCAATGTTACTAATTTATACTTGTTCATTTAGAATCATGTAAATATGCACATAACTTTTCTGATAAAACTCTAGTTAGAAAAGTCATAGATGGAGAGGAAGACAAGGCTTCCAAATGGAGAATGTCAATATTCTAAATATCTCATTGCCAACAATTTTGCGTGTCTGTCTATGTCAACTTACAAAGAAGAATGGAACAGAACCAACATTACAAGGTAAGGTAGAACTGACAGCCATTTCTCCTTTTTTGTTGCCAGAATATTAGTCCTGCTTAGGATACCCATATACTAAAGATTATATTTCAAAATTTATATACCAGAGACATAATTTTGCACAGCTAAACCTATGATGGCAATTTCAGTCATTATGCCAATGACTGAAAGATGAGGAAAAATCGACAGGGGGATTTTGGAAAAGATTATATTATTCTCACTGATAACAAGTAAAAGTTAAGGAAAAATAAAAAGTCTTCTCTGTTGGATTTTTTTTTTACACTTGAAATTTTGGCAGTCATTTTGGGAACATAAGTAGAGCAAGCATAAGATAATTAGTCAACACACATGTAGGCAGAGAAAGTCATAGAAAGAACATGAGTCATTGTGATGTAATGTATACACTAAATTAACTGACCATTCTGCCTCTGATCATTTTATAAGCAATATTAAATTTATATATTGTGTAGTTATTTTGTTTGGCTCTTCTCCTACTTGCATAAGAGATGATACTTGGTATTTAAGGCATGGAAGTGCCTATTTTATAAAATATTATTTCTATCTGAGATGAATTTGAGAGCATTGAGCATGTGTCAGTGGCCCAGGTACTGGTATAATTGTGTTCATCTAAATTTGTGGGACAACTTTTAGCCAATATTGTTGAAATTTAAGCAAAAGAGGACCTTGGATAACTTTACCCACATTTTATTTTCAACCTCAACATTTTACAAAGAATACGCTGAACTCCAGAAACATTAATTAACTTACTAAAGGTAGCCTAGATCTCTGTATTTACAAAAGTTTTATTTAGAGCTATATGTAAAACACTTGTCTTTATTCCTAGTCCAATTTTCTTTCCATTATACTATGCTTTTCCTAAAGCCTAGAAGCTAAGTCAATATCTGACTTTAATTATCACCTTAAAAGTCTTGTTATGTAGTTGATCCATCTTTATAAAAGCTGTGGTGTTTATGAGCTTTCTAGATTAACTGATGAACTGGGCTTAACTATTGGGGGGGGTGGGGTTGGTGAGTCACTGTCCATGGTGCTGTAATAGTAGGGGTGGGGGGCACTTTCCAATTATTGTTTGACCCTTACTTTTTGATAGCAGTCATAGGTGCATGATATCATCCAAATGTAAAATTTATTCCCTGATTATTGCCCATTTAAAAAATAACAAATTTACTGTTGTCTTGGAAATTAAGAATCTGAAATTTCCCTTATATCCTCATTAATCTAGCATTAGTTTAGATGAGTGTTTTTTTCTTCTTCTTCTTCTTTTTCTTTTTCTTTTCTTTTTTTTTTTTTCTTTTCTCTCTGAGACAGGGTCTTACTCTGTCGCCAAGGCTGGAGTGCAGTGGTGCAATTTTGGCTCACTGCAACCTCTGCCTTCCAGGTTCAAGTGATTCTCCCACCTCAGCCTCCTGAGTAAGTATGTTCTTAATACATTAGATTCTACACAGTCTGCAGTAAAGGAGTTTTAAAATAGAACAGGATGGTATAGCAATGAAACAATTGACTTTTCTTAGAAGACCACAGCACTGATTTAGAACTGGTAAAGTCATAGTTTTTCTTTTTTTTTTTTTTTTCAGATAAATGTTGGCATCTCGTAGTGACATATCATGACATTATCCAGAATAAGTTATAATGAAGACAGTTTTCTCTGAGGACGGAGAATCTTGGCACAGTTGACTGATTAGTTGGTCATCAAAGAGAACAAGAAATTCCATACAAGTGCTTTCTCTAAAGGGTCTGCAATCAGGCAACAGAGATTTCACCTAGAAAATGTTGACTGGTGTATATTTCCACCCGCATCTATGAAACTTGATCATGTGGGACTCTCACTCACTTTTGTGAATAAAGTCTTTTATAGGCCTCAGTATTTCCAGAAGAATAGGTCAAGACGTGGTTTGAACATTCACAATAAAACCACCCATCTCCTGTCTTTCCCATCTCAATCAGCTGGAATCCAAAGAGCACTGTGTATTTGGAGTAAGACCACCTCTCTTTTGACTTTCTCACCTTACAGTCAAGTGGTTGCCTCATAACTTTTCATGTTCATGACAAATTTTTTTTTCTTTTTCTTTCCTTCCCTCAACACTTCCCACTTATCACCTTAATCTGTTTTCAGGCCATTATTTCTTATTTCATCATATTATTATTTCTTGTTTTTGATAATCAATTTCAAAAGCTCAATCTTCCAGTCCATCCATCATTTCCTTGCTCCAAATCAGGAATCTGTTCATTCCTTTATCTCCCATCGATCACTAACATCTAAAAAGCCTCAACAGTTTCCTTGTGTCGGATATTAGCAAAATTCTCTCTATCCAACACTTCTTATTGAGTTTTTATTTTAACTTCCTGTTTTAAGTGGTATATGGCTGTCTTCCACAGCTTCCTCTGCAGCCATCCCTGTAGTGTTTATCCTGTCTCATAAACTCATCACAGGCCAGGGCATTCAAGTGAGGTAGTTGTCTTCCTTAATCCTCATTACCACATCCAAAATATTCTCCCTCCTTCCAACTTAGAAACCCAAACTGTGGTTCTCATATATGCATACTGTAATATTCCGTATGTGCATACTGCAATACTCCTCATATGTGCACACTGTAATACTCCTCATATGTGCACACTGTAATACTCCTCATATGTGCATACTGTAATACTCCTCATATGTGCATACTGTAATACTCCTCATATGTGCACACTGTAATACTCCTCATATGTACACACTGTAATACTCCTCATATGTGCATACTGTAATACTCCTCATATGTGCACACTGTAATACTCCTCGTATATGCACACTGTAATACTCCTCGTATATGCACACTGTAATACTCCTTACAGCTGTCAGTTACTTACCACACATTTACTTACATCATTTCCCTTCATTTGCTAAATATTTTGGCTCCTGGATAACTTTTGTTCTTTTGTCCACTAATCCTTGAAAATGTGGCCTCTCCTGTCTCTGATATCTTATTCTCCAGTGATCCTGTCCTCCACCTTGCCACATATTGGTGGTCATTTCCTATATTTTGTCCTTAAGACTAACTCCACCTCTCCAAGATATCAGTCGCGTGCAACCAGGAATCCAAGTGTCATATCTTATTTTTGTAGCCCACTCACAGTTTCCTACCACTGATGATCTCACAAATATACTGAAATCTACAATTCACTGATTCTATCACTTTTTAACCATTCGTTACACCCCTTCATGTTCACATTTTTCACTATTGAAATTACTTAGCCAATCATCATACTTCCCATTGCATATACTCTTAACTCATTTTCCCTACTCAAACTTTGTCCTCTTTACTTAGGACAATCACAACCTTGGTTCCCCTTACTTACGTGTGCACCAATGAAGTTAAAATTAGATGTATAAGCTACAAATTGATTGTACTGTATTTTATTTGTCCATTTACTTTCTCCTATTTAGAACAAGTGTTAATAAACTATGTCCCATAGGCCAAATTCAGCCTGCTGCCTGCTTTTCAAAATAAAGTTTTATTAGAACACAATAATGTTCATTCATTTACATATTGTCTATTGCTACTTTCATGTTATAATGACAGAGTTGAGTAGTTGCACAGAGATCTCATGGCTCCCACAGTTTAACATATTTACTCTCTGGTCCTTTATAAAGTAAGTTTTCTAATTGTTGTTCTAGATGACTATGCCATTACCTTTTCACCCATCCTTTTACATCTAATATATTCTCCCCAGTTCTCACTTTCAGTGGGTGAGATTGCTTCCCACTGCAAGAAAACCAGAACAGTATATAGATACGCCTTCATGCTCACATCATACACGTAGGTAGGTAGTATGTGTACTAGCTACTGACATAAGTAAACCTAAGCTGAAAAATTTTGCCTTCTCCCTTGATACTGTAGACATTATTATATACATGCATTAGATTCTTCACATGCGCATTAGATCTTATAACTTCTCATCTACTAAAGGACATCAATTTAATAGTTCACTTTTCTCTCTTGAATCATCAATTTCCTGATTTCTCTTTTTGTTGTATTGTTCTCGTGAATATACAGACATGCTTTTATATCTTCTCTTTTTAAATAAAATCTCCTGATAACATCTCCCTCTCTAGTTTCTTCAGTGAAACCCAAAAGTATTTTCTACACTTACTGTTTTCAATTTATTTTCTGTCATTCTCCTTCTAATGCATTCTCATCAGTCCACAAAAGACATACACATCGCAAAATCCAGTGACTGATTCTCAATATTCATTCTCTTTTACCTATTAATAGCATTTTCATTAAACAAATACTTACTAAATACTTATGTATGTGTACACTGTTTAAAACATTAGCCAAAAATGAAAAAAAAATCAGGTAAAAATTTCTGCCTTTAAAAAGTATATATTTCACTAATTAATCATATTTAATCATGCATTCTTCCTTTCTCCCCTCCTACACTTTTTCTCAATCTGCTTTATAGTTCTTTCTATTCTCCATGACTACTTAATGTTGCAGTATTCCAAGGATAAGCAATCGGATATTGTTATTTTCTACCTGCAGACACTAACTCTGTGAACTGATTCATTCCTGTGACTTTGAGTTTATATTTTTTGAAACTTTAAATGTGTATCTCTAACCTGTACTTCTGTCCTGGACTACAGATTTATATATAATATATGCATATATGATTTATATATATTATATTGCCTATTTAACTTTGATGACTAATAATCATTACATACATAACATGTTTTCAGATGAACTAATGATCTTCTCCTCCAACCCTTCTGTATCTCAGTTGATAGCAACCCCATCCCCAGTGACCACCTCCTGCAAGCAGCCATCCCTTACTTGAGTTGTCACTATAAACTCTTAACAGGTCTTCCACCATCTATTTTCAATACAACAGCCAACGTGACACCTATAAAGTGTACACCAGACCATGTCACTTCTCTCCTCCAACCCCACTAGGGGATATCATCTCATTCTTAAACAGCAATGTCTGTCCTTATGAAAACCTATGAGGCACTATATGATCTGGTCCTCCCAAGCCTCTTTCACCTTATGCTTATCTCCCCCTCTTCTACTTGTTATAGTAGTTGCTTCCTTGATGTTCCAGAAAGAGACCCAACAGGCTCTCATTTGCAATTGTAGCTCTAATTGTTCCCCCTCCCTAAAAAGCTCTTTTCCTCATATATCCACTGGACTTACCTCCCTCCAGTATAGGTGTAAGTGGCACTTTTCTCAGAATAGAGGGCAAAAAAAAAAAAGTGCAAATAAAATTGGTTAAAATACTGACAGCATGATATTACTTGGTCATATGCTAAAAGGCTCAAGGAACCATACTCATAACCTCCTTAACTATTTTCATAATTTTATAATATATGCATAAGAAGCTTTTATGACCCCAATAGCACAAAATAGCTCTCTTTGTAATTATATATGTAATGGAGCCATTGAATTTTGGTATGGTTTTTCATTTAAACAGTTTAATACAAGGACTAATAATATTTTTCTCACATTCAAAATAAAAAATTGCCAGATACATTTTCTAAGACCAACTAACTTGAGAGTAATAAAGCTAGAAAAATACATGTTTTTAATTAATACATTGAGCATCTACAAAGCATAATATTAATTTAAGAACATTTATAAAAGTAATTGTTGAGCATTCCTTTACTTTTTGCTTTTTGTTTAAGAGCTTTCTATAGCTTTTCAAAGATAGTTTACCTTAGTTTTCTTTGGCTTAAATTATTTTCAAGATAAAAGAATCTTTATCCAGCCATATGCAAAATGCAGTACATCATTCTTTTCCACTAAAAAGTAGAATTTTTATCATCTAGATCATAAATATCTGTAGAATTTAAACCAGCATTCTTGAGTCCTGAAGACTTTTTCATTTTCACCCTGACCCTGGACCCTAAATTAGTTTCTGCAATGGCTCTATTCCTTTAGGATTTAAAATTACATAAAAGAGAGTAGACTAAAAGAATCTCTAATAATCTTAGAAGCGAAATTAAGTAAACCATGAAAATCATGTCTGTCTATGACCCCAGTGGATCTAAAAAAATTCATGGTCACATGGGAATTTTTGAGTATTTCTGTATATCATGAACAAAGTGACAGCAGTCCAACCAGTTTAGAAACTTCAAATGCCTTGAATCAATAGATTTTATTAAAATATTACAAGTTTGCACTGTGATAATTCAATCTGTCTATTAAAATTACTTCCATTAGCCCATGATTGTATACTCTGTTTGCCCACAAATATAAATAGTTATTTGAAGCACTGTAATTTACTAATCCTGAAATGAACATTTAAAAGAATAAAGAAAAAGAAACCACAATTAAAAAGGAAGAGTGAAAGAGAACTTTAAAATTTAGAGAAGATCTGTTATCAGGGTACTAGGGCAGGTACCACGATACATATTTTCTAAATAAGAGAGGTTGGGGGTTGGGGGAGATTTTTATAGGAATTAATTACTGAGAAGCATATGCGTAAATGAAAAAAAAGTATTATTTTCCTAAATTCATCATCATTCACTGTGGGAGAGAGTTAACAGTATTTTCCCCATATCTGCATACTCTTATACATCATTTTTCGAATAAGCAGTCGTGTGCAAAACAAGTGGTCTTCTGACCATGAGCCTGCTCACTTGGGTATAATTGCTCTGTCACAATTTGTTTTTATACTTCATTCTACATTTTCCTTTTACTGCTGCCTTTTAACCTTCCTGCCTCTATTTGCTAAGGTGGTTGATGACTAAAATGTCTAGCCCTGAGGAGACAATCCTGAAATAAAATAAAACATGATACGCACGACGCCTGCAAGTAAATCCAGTTCCTAATATTTCAGCTGTTTCAGTCTAAGTGTAATAAAAACAGCAGTTGGTCTTAAAAAAGCAAAACAAACAAACAAACAAAACTTTCATTAACCTTGCCAAAAAAGAAAAACAGCTTCATTATTCTGATAGAATTCTGGGATACTCCCCCCAAAAATCTCCTAAGACACAGTCTGTTTGTACCATAGCAAAGTGACCTCTTTGATCTAAGATAATTTACTCCTCAATTGAAATTTCAATTATTTTTTCTGGCATCTGCTAACATTGATGGTATTCCCAGAATCTCTCCGCATTACTACAACAGTGTGCATTAGTATAGGAAAACTTTTAAATGAAAATCTGCATTACATTTTAGTAAACACTTTACTAGCACTTAGGCCTAGTTATAAAATATCCTATTGCTTTATTTTCCTTTTCTTCTCCTTTTACTTTTCTCTTTATTTTTATTTCTTACATTACTATAAGAAAAAGCTGAAATCACTTAGGTCCTCAAATACAAGAGTGTTTAAATATCACTATTGTCAAGAAAAGTTATACAACTGAAGAGTGCATTGGAAAGGTATGAAATAGAAAACTCAGGAAACCGAGTTTCCATCATGGAGTTCGTAATTCCTGTAGTCAAGTGCATTCTAGGTAGCTATACTTGACTTTTCCATTCTTTGTAAAGCATGTTTTCACCATTTCCATCATCTGTCTTCCCTTGCTGCCACATATATTCCCCATGAAATATTCTACTTCCTCCATATTCTGGGTTACTAGACTCAGAACTCTACTTTTTGTAGTAACATGGTTAGCTCCCTAAATTCAAATTTTATATTCGCTTTTACTGTACAAGAAAAAAAAAACTATGAAGGTAGAGTAAATTTTATTTCAAAATTGTATGCAAAAAACAAAACTTCTGTGCAAGTTTTCAAGATCTTAATCACTCCTAAATCTCTCCCCTACTTCCCACTACTATAACATGGCACATTACATAATGAACACATAAAATCTTTAGATTGGAAAACAAAGTGGGGTTTTTGATATTTACTAGCATCTTTTCTTCCCTTGCTTCGTCACTGTCTATGCATCCTGCTGTCTCCAGTCTTCCTAGATTTTTGAACTTTCACAACATTTGAAATCTATGTTTGACTGACAATCATTCAGTTACCCATGACAAGTTCGTGCCTGTTCCACTGAGCTCGCTAAGCTTAGTGTTTTTCTCTCCTGGGGAACCTCAGCCCCTCGTATGACTCCCAAGTTCTGTTTCCCAAGGTAGAGACATGGGTACCACCTCTTTCTGGACACAGCTCACATGAAGGTTAATGGCTTCCAGCAGCAGCTGACGTATTAATAGTTGATCACTGTCTCTTTTTTGGAACACTGACTTCTCTAATTTACAAGAACATTTCCCTGGTTTTCTTATTTCTCTGACTTCCTTTTCAGTTTCCTTTTTGCTGATTCCTGTTTCTGATTTTACCTTCTAATCTAAACATGGAATGTGTTTGGCTGTACTTTAGATCTTTCTCTTTTTATATATGTCATAATGTGTCTATGTACATGATATATGTCATTCTATATATGTTCTATATATATCATCTCCCAATATAATGTATCTCTCTATATGGATCTTCTCTATATATAACAATGTATCAGTTATTAAAATACTGTTGAGAAAATAAATATTTAATTATATTCAAAGATTCATGACATATTAATTATAAAAACATGGAAGATAATTTGTGATCAATTAGCATGATATAAAATGGAGATATGCTGTGTAATATTTTTACAATTGAGAGATGTGATACCTATTTTTCTTATATAAACTATTAATTTTATTACTATGCATGTAGTACACATAATATATGTGGCATAAACATATATTATAATTCATACAGGTGTGAACAATTTTGCCTGCCTAAACAATGTTTGTTTGTTTTATGTGATAGTGTCAATGCATAAAATAATTCTGAAGATGTATATACATCATTTGCTCCATTATTATTTAGCTTGTTTTTAGATACAGAATTCACTAGGTTCAATGTATGTTACTATGACATTTACGATGAAATAACAATGAATTAAAGTTTTTTACTGTATCTATCATGTGCTAATCACATTTGGTGATTCAAACGACCAAAATTACCAACTTGGAATTACTGTGTTGTGTCGGATTTTCTAAAGAATTGTAATTGGAGCCACAAATCAAAATCAGCCTACATAACTTATTGCTGAAAGTAGTGAATTTTCTAAAGAATTGTATTTGGGTTTTCTAAAGAATTGTCTAAAGAATTGTAATTGGAATCATAAATCGGAATCAGCCTAAGTAACTTATTGCTGAAAGTAGTGTATCAATTTTCTTTTGACACTGTAATGCTGCAGAACAAAACAGCTGATAGCTCAATGGCTTTAAACAATGACCGTTTATTAACACACAAGCCCTTTAAGTTCAGTGACTTTAATTGGGCTAGATCATTTTAGCTGGACTCACTCACAGGGCTGAGAATCTATCAGCCAGCTGTAGGATGATGAGGATTGGCTGTGGAAAGACTGAGGCAACTAGTTCTGTCCACGTATCTTTAATTGTCTCTGCTCCACTTGTCTTTAATTGGCTAACCTTAGTCTATTCTCCTACCAGTGACAGATACAAGGGCACAAAAGAAAGCTTGAAAATATTTTTCAAGCCTCTGCTTTTGAAAAAATATTCCATTGACCAAAGCAAGTCACAGAGCCAGATCCAGAGTTAAAGTGGAAGGATACCACAAGGTTTTAGGTCAAGGAACATGAATACAGGGAGAGGAATAGATAATGGACAATAAAGAAATCAATGTACCACATATGTTATAAACACATTGAACATTACCATAAGGGGTCATTACCGTCTGTGGAACATTTTAAACTACACACATACATTGCCTTTCCCCCTCAAACCTTCTCATTCAAGGTGCCCATGTATTAAAAATCCCAGAGACTAGTAACCTGCATACTCTGGGTTACTAGACTCAGAACTCCACATTTTGTAGAAGCTCTGGATTAAAAAGAAATGATTTGATTGAAGTATATAACCTGATTGAGAATGATTAGCTTAAATTAATGCCAGAAGCTATGGCATGGCAATTTGATTGGCTTAAGCAGAGTATTCTTCTATTTTAGGAACTGTCAATTTACTAGCTTCAGGCCATCCACAAAAACTCTAGAAGAAAGCTGTAAATACAAAGGAAACTTCCCTAGGTCTTATGATTTCCCCATTGTTCTTGCTTTTCAGAATATAAAAATTGAGCAGAGTCATACGTCCAGATTCAATAAAAAACTCTTCTTAGATTCCCTGTCTTATGTTTTCACTTGGTCTTACTACCTACTTCATTTTCTAATCGAGTTTTTCCACTTTATCTAGATTTCCCAAAGGATCTATTTTCATTCTGTGACTCGCTCTGATTCAATGGACTATTCTAATAATAACTTAGTAATGAACTCCGACTAAAGCCTGTGTCAAAAATCATTTTAGCCTTCACTCTTTTCATAACAATTAATAATATGAGAGCATTATTTTCCACTTCCTTTGTAGAACATGTTATTTTATGATAAATATCTTGATACAACATAAATCAGGTTAAAATAGAGAAATAATAAAAATATAAGTGAAAATTGACTCACGAGTATACACAATACATACCAGGACTCTACTAAGTTTCAGTCAGACAAAAATACACACAATCTTGTTCTTTTGTTTTGCCTATTTTTTAATGTCCTTCATTGGTTGACCTTTGAAATAATTCCTCATCCAAAAATCTTCACTCTTATGAAAAACTAAAGTTGTGTTTGATGATCAAGAGTATTATGGGGTTAAAAATTAGCATTTAATACCTTATCAAAGGAAAAAATTTAAATGTATTGTCGACTTCTTCAAGGTTTGAGCCTTGGTTTCAGTAAGTTGGGCCAGAGAAATCCCCTGAAATGCTTGAGGCATGTTTCCTGGCTGTGTCTTGCATCACCTTTTCTGACTTTGTAGCCAAGGCTCATAGCTTCAAGAGTTGGATGTTGATTGTCAATGTGTTACTAATAAAAAGTTAAGCCCTCAGATTTTTAAACCAGACATATTTGCAAAAACCATTGCAATTTCTTGTTTTTCTTTCTGTATCAGCTATTCATCTCACACTCCTAAGAAGCAATACATGACTTCATTCATTATGATCTATGCTTCAGTCTGAACAATTTGGGAATATTCATCAGGATTTGCCATTAATCAGTTAAAGATGTTCATAAACAAAGCCAATGAATAATTCATATAAAACCAAGTACATGTGCTCTAATGATGAATAATCATGAACTGATCTGGAATTTATTAATGACTTATGAATATTTATCTCTAGATTGTACTCCTGTGCAATTCACAATTCCACAAAAACTGTTTCCTTTTACATTTCATCCTGTACTTTTGCTGAAGATGCCTTTGAGACCATTAAATATTTTCCCAAGAGGGCTTTAATATGACAAAAATTGTGAATATGATGTCATCTAAAGACCTTACTAAACACACCAAAAATTGCTCCTTATTTCCATAATCTCAATCTAACAGATTTTTCTTAGGTAATATTGCCTTTCACCATATGATGTTTGTATGTATGACAGAAAGATGGCCATGTGAAGCCCACTTAACTAGTCAGATGTGAAAATGCAAAAAAAATAAAATGAACTGAAAGCTGAATGCCGGAAATAACGTTTTCTTTAAGCAGCCACTAATCTTATGCCAGGTGCAGGCTGTGATGCCCTTCAATGAATGTCTTCTTAGTGTGCCCTCTGGCCACTCAAAAATTGGAAATTTCACAGCAACTTTGGACTGAGTATTTATATGAGATGAGACACTTCAGGCTAGGATTGTCATCAGCTGGCCCTTCACAGGATGAGGAGAATTAACAAGCAACATTTTTGGAACTCTTCAAGTGTTCTGAGTGCTTGGCAATCATTTACCAGTTAATCCTCCTTTGAGGGAGGTCAGTCCTCTGCTTGAATTTTCACGTGAAGTATTTCACACAGATGTGAAGTGATCTCCAAAGGCCACAGTGCAGCAAATCTGGGGTAATAAAAATAATCAGAGACAGACTTGGACAAAATTGGAGAGTAGGAAATTGATAGTTTGGGTTACCCAATTGGATGCTCTTTCTGAATACTTCTCGTAATGAAAGCATGGTTATTCTTTGCTATATATCAGGAACTATTCTAAACACTTACATGCAGTAGTTAATTTAATCTTCACCACAATCCTACAAGGTGGGTTGTATCATTATCTCTATTATACAGATGAGGAACTGAGGCACAATGTGGTTAAAACAATCGTCCAGCATACAGCTAGTAAGTGATTGAACTAGGATTCAAATCTATGCACTGGGGCTCCAGGGTGGGCTTGCAACTTCTTCCCTGAGATGCCTCTGCTGCCCCATTTTTGTCTTGCCAATCACAAGCATCCTACCTCAGCTTGTCCACCCCGGCAATTACCTGGATTATACATTTCTGCCAAGTCTTTGCAAAAAAGAAATGTTTTATGTCCAGTCACTCACTGTCTTTTCTCTGGTGGGGAACTACAAAATTATCCCTACAGTGGGCCTGTATTTGACCACTGAAGTATTTTGAAAGAAAGAAACATTCAAAAATTCTTTTAAAATATCATTGAAGTAAATACATACTGTGTTCGTTTTACAGGACCACCTCTGCAGGAAAATGTGGTGAAATTTTATATCATTTTTTTTTTCTCTTTTCAGAAGATCTTAAAAGTTACCAGGTCACTTAGTGGGATGCTCGTGCAGTTAAGCCAGGGAGAGGTTCAAAACTAGCTGGTGTGCACACATCAATGATTAGTGAGAGACTGAACCAGTAAAGTAGAATGCATCTTCGCCCAGACTTTTTATCTACTCTGCCAGGATATATTCATAAGTATAAATGGTTTTTCGGGTGTGTTCAAATTACTTGGAGACTGCAAATTCCATTGATGTCACACACTGGGTGGTTAAATTCCTCAATTTATAAGGAAAGTTAATAGTTTCTATGAGATCAGCCTCTATTTATAATAAGTATTCCATTTAGGGGGAGAAATGGGAGTCTGTGAACTACTTGGCTTTCCTTAAAGTTCAGGACTATTTTCACACACTTTTAAGTGTTTATCTTTAGACTAAGCTTTTAGGTGTATATCTACATTTTTAAGTCACTTCTTCATGAACCCCGCTCCATTGCATCCAAGGATATTTATATTTGAATTACCCATAACTAATTACAAATATTAATGGTAAAATAAGATTAACATCCGATTGCTTAAATAAAAGGGGCTGCAAAAAGGCGACGGTAAAGACAATGATACAACAAAGACAGAAATTTTGAAGTCTGTGTAAGAGGCCAAATTGAAAAAGGCATGCCTTAGGGTCAACTTAAAAATTACAAAAAATCCTGACGTTCACAGCACCTCTTCCATTTATAGAACAGGTTTAACACTTTCTCCGTAAGAGATGGCCAGTTGTTTTTCTAAATGTCTATAAAACATTATGACATGTATTTTATTCCTCGTTATATGTATTTATCTCTAAATAAAATTAAGCAGCATGAAAATGTATCTTTATTAGAATTAATAGCAATTTTCAATGGAATAATTTTATACCCAGAATTTTTCAAAACTTTTAACTCTTTCAACTTGCTAATACTTTGTACAGCTTTACACATGATTAATATAAATTATTTATTTGTAAATGTATTATTGTCATCAAGAGATTTTTCTCATTTAATATTTCATATTACTTATAAAAATCATAGTTGCCACTTTTTATAAAAGTGATATATGTATTTAAAGTAAATGCCATGCATGTATTCGTTCACTTATACTTTTATGCCTGCCTTAGGTAGTTACCTTCATTATCCCTCCCTCCTTTCATAAGGAAGAAAAGATTGAAACATAGAGGTTTCTTTATTTATGCAGAGTCGCTTGGTTAGTAAGTGGTCAAATTGGGGGTTAAACATAAGCCTTTTAAATACAAGGTATTGCTTAAGAGCAATACTCCATTTTGTTTTAAAATATCTAATAATACTACAAAGCTGATAATAAAATGCCCTTTCTATGCCATCCTTAATTACTACTTCCCTTATACCCTCCATCATGCTCTTTTTAAAAATACATATTTCCGCAAATTAATTTTGTATCCTGAGACTTTGCTGAAGTTGTTTATCAGCTTAAGGAGATTTTGGGCTGAGACAATGGGGTTTTCTAAATATACAATCATGTCATCTGCAAAGAAGGACAATTTGACTTCTTCTTTTCCTAACTGAATACCCTTGATTTCTTTCTCTTGCCTAATTGCCCTAGCCAGAACTTCCAACACTATGTTGAATAGGAGTGGTGAGAGAGGGCATCCCTGTCTTGTGCCAGTTTTCAAAGGGAATTTTCAGTTTTTGCCCATTCAGTATGATATTGGCTGTGGGTTTGTCATAAATAGCTCTTATTATTTTGAGGTACGTTCCATCAATACCGAATTTATTGAGTGTTTTTAGCATGAAGGGCTGTTGAATTTTGTCAAAAGCCTTTTCTGCATCTATTGAGATAATCATGTGGTTCTTGTCTTTGGTTCTGTTTATATGCTGGATTATGTTTATTGATTTGCGAATGTTGAACCAGCCTTGCATCCCAGGGATGAGGCCCACTTGATCATGGTGGATAAGCTTTTTGATGTGCTGCTGAATCCAGTTTGCCAGTATTTTATTGAGGATTTTTGCATCGATGTTCATCAGGGATATTGGTCTAAAATTCTCTTTTTTTGTTGTGTCTCTGCCAGGCTTTGGTATCAGGATGATGTTGGCCTCATAAAATGAGTTAGGGAGGATTCCCTCTTTTTCTATTGATTGGAATAGAAAATTCCAGAATAGAACCCAAATGTCCATCAGTGACAGACTGGATTAAGAAAATGTGGCACATATACACCATGGAATACTATGCGGCCATACAAAAGGATGAGTTTGTGTCCTTTGTAGGGACATGGATGCAGCTGGAAACCATCATTCTTAGCAAACTATCACAAGAACAGAAAACCAAACACCGCATGTTCTCACTCATAGGTGGGAACTGAACAATGAGATCACTTGGACTCGGACTCGGGAAGGGGAACATCACACACCGGGGCCTATCATGGGGAGGGGGCAGGGGGGAGGGATTGCATTGGGAGTTATACCTGATGTAAATGACGAGTTGATGGGTGCTGACGAGTTGATGGGTGCAGCACACCAACATGGCACAAGTATACATATGTAACAAACCTGCACGTTATGCACATGTACCCTAGAACTTAAAGTATAATAATAATAAAAAAAATTTTTTTAAAAGAAAATTTAAAAAAAAGTATTTCCAAATTTCTAAGCAATATAGTTTATAGAGCTATTTGTTTATTTTTCAGTGTTAGACATTACTTATTGACTTACATTATAAAAGAAAAGTATTGCTCACAGAGTTCTCCCTTTTGGCACTTCTCCTACTGTCATCCTCCTGAAATACTAAAATCTCACTTTCTAGTTAGGTCAAATTTCAGAATTCGTATTTTATGGTTTTGCAAATACTACCGTTAGTTGTGCCATTGATCAAACTTTCTCACGGTTTTTATCGAAGACACTTACACTTTATTGGATGCGTTATTTTGTTTGTTTATCCTGGAGTTACCCATTCTCTTCAGTTGCTTTTCTTCCTATGTACTTGTCATTAACTCAGCACACTAACTCACTGACAGAATTATGAAATTATCCTCAATACCTCTCTGTTTCTCTGTTTCTCTCTTCTCCTGGGACCTTTTTATTCACAAAGTCTATCACACATCTGGCTTTGGAAAATTACCATTTTCTTCATTATCTTGGGAATTTTCTTTCCCTCTCCTCTCTGTTGAATCCCGCTTATCTTCGTCTAGTATCTTCCTTTCTGGTGTTTACTCTCCAGTTTTGGTGGAGTATATTCTCTAAGAGATCAAGAGTTAAGACTTTAAAGATCTATACTTCTAAGCATGACTTTATTTCACATTGAGTATATTGAATTGTAGCAATCTGTATTTATTTTACCAGTTTTTAACTTTGGATTTTTTAGGCAAAGTGATTCAAATGGATTATTTGCATAAATAAAACAAAAATTTAAATTATTTCTTTTCATCTGTATAACACTCTTTTATGGAGGAGGGAGTAGATGTTCAAAATGAAAAACTAAATAATAATATTGACAGTAGTCTTCTAATATTAACGTGAATGAATCCAGTATCCTACTAGCCCTTAGTTTTAAGAATTTTTTTTTTTATTTTGCAAGTAATTTTAACTTAAGAACAGTTTAATTGAATTCTCTAGAGACATCTGTTAATGTAATTGTGAACATTTTGTTTCTTAGTGGCTCAGGATGTATGGAGTGATTTTATAATACAAATTATTCTTTAATTTAATAGAAAAATCTAAGTTCATTGTGGTGTTTGATTTCAGTTCCCTGGGCATTTATTTAGAATTTTAACATCTGTCTTTATCTTTTTGTTCCTAAACAATGTTTTTGAGTCTTTTATAAATACATGTATATGGCTAAACTTTTACTACTGATTTAATCTATGCTCTGTGCATATGAGACTATATGAGAAAACATTAATGCTATTCGATCTAAGTAACCAATAACGGATGCTGACTTAGCAAATTAGTTATTTTAGTTTTTTTCTTCTTCTTCTTCTTTTTTTTTTTGTCTTCTCCCTCCAGG
The DNA here is from genome assembly GCF_003255815.1 of Theropithecus gelada. Taxonomy (NCBI): domain Eukaryota; kingdom Metazoa; phylum Chordata; class Mammalia; order Primates; family Cercopithecidae; genus Theropithecus; species Theropithecus gelada. Next base: position 97,690,054 of record NC_037670.1, read on the forward strand.
AGGCATTGACTTTATAGCTTCCAAAAAGTGAAAAATAAGACAAAAGTAGACTTTTAAAATACTTAAAGTAGTTGAGTCCTTTTGGATAAGAAATGCTACATTAGGCATCAATATATATCTACCAGTGATGTGATGAAATTAATTGGCCACTTGAGCTAATACTAGTAGTATTATGTTGTGTATTCTTCCAGCTCTTATTCTTTTGTGAGGTTTGATTGTTCAGCTGTTTCAATTTCTTTTAGCCTCCTCAGATATCCATGTACTAAATTCCTATGTCCGAATTAAGCTTTAGATATCTTGGCAACTTAAGGGAAACATTGAAAGACTATATAGCATTGAATTATCCATTATTAGAAAGCTTGAAGGAACTCACTGGTAAATTATATTATCTGAGAGCTTTACTTGTAAATGTAATTCATGAACTTTTATTATGTTTTCTGCAGTTATCTGTGTATTCATATTTTCCCTTTCCTGAGTCAGTTTCATCTCTCTCTATATATATATATGTTTAGAAAAATGTTAACTTATTATAATTTCTGGTTAATTAGCTTACTAATTGACATAGTTTTTCTTTAAAATATTTTTAATCTCCTTTACATATATTGGAGTATTCAACCATGTAAACTCTTCAGAGCTGTAGAATTGCTATAGGAGATGTGAATCCAGAATGACAATAGTTTTTATTTGCTGTGAAAGATAAAACATTCAGTCACCTGCAAATGTTGCAAAACTTTTTGGAAGGTTACCTGCTCAGATTACTTCAAACTGGAAGGTAGTTTCTCAATTGCTTTTTTTTTTTTTTTTTTCAGATAACAATAGCATTTTTGACACAAACCTAAACCAATATTATCTAATTGGCATAAATACAAAAGCAACCATAGCATAAATTCACCTGGAAAATTGTCAGTGAATTATGGTGTTCCTTGAGAAGCACAGTTTAGATATATTTGTTGAAGTGAGCTAAGAAAATCTTGATTTTTATTTTATTCCTCATGTATGTATGAGTTTGAATTTTCAGCACATATAGCTATAAAAAGTGGTTATATAGAAACAATTACATGTGCCTTGTCATTTCTCAAACCCTTCCACATTTCCAAGTGCTTATTTAAATTTCATTTTAGCATCAAGTGTTTTGAAAATCACTTCTGAGAATAATTAGAGAGTACTTTTGCTTTAGTATACAACATGTATTAATTTCGCCTTTTTCCTGAAATGGTAATCAATTGATAATAAAGAAGGTATATAAGAAATATATCTTTGTAGTACTGTTTCTATATTATATGACAATAATAACAAATAACTACATAAATAATAACTAAATGAATAACTAAATTTCAAAAGGATAAACTATATTTCATGCTAAATTTTGTGACTTTGAAAATGTATGTGACATTTTTCCCCAGAGATGAATAATTATCAAATTTTAAGAGCATATTGACTCATGAAAAGTCTCAGAATTAATGATTTACTTTGTGAGACTAATAATTTTTACATTGCTTAAAATACGTTAGCACTTATTTTGTTCTCTAATCTATCCTAGCTAACACTTTCAGGTAAACAAAAGTATTCCTAATAGTAGTTATTTTATTGTGTCCAATTTAATAAAAATGTCTCTATTCTCATCAGCCAGAACTATTTTGTCATTTGATGATAAATTGTATTACATTAAGGAATATTCTTCTACTGATATTTTACTAAGAATTTCGTTGGTTTGTAATCAGGAATGAATGGTGGTTATTTCTATTTTACATATTTGATATTTATTTCATTTTTTCTGTTTTGATCTAGGTAAGTAACGAATCATCTTCATAGTTTTCTAATAGATGTTCTTGAATTTCTAGAATAAAGAACATAGAAATCATTAGAAGGTAATCATGAAAAGAAATGGAAGTGATGAGTCATCGTCATAGATTCCTAACAGATGTTCTTGAGTTTCTAGAACAAATAACACAGAAGTCATTAGAAGGTAAGCACAAAAAAAAAATGTAAGTAACGATTCATCTTCATAGATTCCTAATAGATGTTTTTAGTTTCTAGAATAAAGAACACAGAAACCACTAGAAGGAAATCATGGGAAGAAATGTATTTACAATAGACATATGGTCTATTCCTTTAAGCAAAGGATTAGTTTTCCTGTATTTTTATACCTTTCACAGTACAAAACAAGCCAACCACTAGCTAAGCTAATCAAAGAAAACAGAAGGCATAAATATTCAAAATAAGAAATAAGGATGAATAAATATTTAAACATGAGAAGTTTAGCAGGACTACTTTGCAGAGTTGTATGAAAATTAATTTGAAAACTTAGATGAACCGGTTAATTTCTTAAGGACATATATATTACCAAATTTACCCCACAGAGTTAAGAGGCTTCAACAGACACATTTTCTAATAAAGAAAATTATTAAAGAACTGCCCCAGAAGCATGAGATTTAAATGGTTTCACAGAGGAATTATACCAAATGTTCAAAACCAAATCAATGCTCTAAAAATCATTGCAAAGCAATGAAAATGGGAGAAAGTGATCAAGTTCCTTTAAGACTGGGAGTATAAAAATCAATAACTCAGGCCATTTCTTCTGGGTTCCCTGCAGTTTTTCATCATCTGCTTTTGTTCCCTATTGATTGGGAGGGAGCAGTGTGGTAGTGTGAGAGGTCACATGCTGCCATTTGATGAATTATTTTTTTTTTCTTAAGTTATTTTAACATCTCAGCATTCTCTGTCATCAAATTATACTGAGGGCATAGATTTATGTAGAATGTAGAATATAATTTTCCATTCTTGTTTGGTGTTAGTCGATTATTACTGAGTGGAATTTTCTAGATTGAATCTGCACTCTTGTTCACTAGGTATACCATGTTGTTGCTCCATTGCTGGTACATGCTTTTAGCTCTTATGTCTTCGTAATATACACACCTGTTTGAATGATCATGTGGCTTATTTTCCCATTTACTCATTTTTGCCTTGCATGCTACATTGTTCAATATTTCTATTTCACTGTCCTTCATTTTTCATAATTTTCTTACATATAGCTTTCTCTCCTTTTATTTTTAAACTTTCTAGGTCATAGTACCTACCTCGTAGAATTTCAAAGGGATTAAGTGATCTAATATACATAAATCACTGAAAAATACCCAAAATATATTAAGCATACAGTGTTTTTGTTTGTTTCAAGTAAATATACTCAGAGTTTTAAATTTTTGTGTAAGACTAATTTTCTTAAGGATGCGAACTGGCAGTCTCATGCACATCCTTAGACTGCTTCAATCTTATCCGACTCTTGAGCTTTTAGCTGCTTTCTATACTGGCTTCTACAATGACCACTGATTCCATTTGCATTGATGTTCTTCCTATCTGAGACTGATGCTCAGAATCTTGGGATCCTCCCACCACTTCCAGATGGAATACTGTACCACATGACATGGAACCGACTTCCCCAGTGGCTGTCCAAGTATCAGATAATGCAGCCTAAAATTCAGGGATAGTAACACTCCATGGAATGAATTTTGACCATTGAGGGGATGGAAATCCTGAGAAGATAAACTTCCCTCTCCGTGCTTCTCAACTCACTTTTCTGAAAGAAATCATTTGAATTTCTTTAGAAAGGTTGTTTTCTGGCAGAGTTAATACCCAGGTCTCTTGGTGGAACAGTGGCAGTTCATGTACTTTACTCATGCTGCTCGAATTTTCTTGAGTCCTGTCCTAATTGCACAATTTCCATTGCACGATGAATTTCTGAAACATCCATGAACTCATGACTTAGTAACTCAATAATATGCAGCTCATGAATGGCCGTTCAAACTCATAGGTACTTATTGTTCCGTGGTCATTACCTTTCTCTGGTAAAGACCGGTAGCAGATGGAGAGATGTTTCTCAAATTAGAATTTTTTCTCTGTCATGGTAAACATGTTTTTGCTCCAGATTCCAAGGGATCTGTATTGCAACTCATCTATTAGGTCTTATCAGAGACCCCATTCAGCATCTCCATTCACAAGGAAAACTCCAGCCCTGTCAAAAGTTTTGGATAATATAGCTCAATTGGCAGGGAAACTTAAACCATAGTTTGAACTTGCTTCAGAGCCCTCTCTTCCCCTGGGACCTACTTATAACTAACAGCCTTTTATAACTTGTGATAAATGAAGCAGAACAGTATTCCCAACTGAACTATATGCTACTTTTAAAAGTCCCAGAAGACCTGACACTGTTGTGCTTATTTCTGAGAAAGAATAAGGTTCAAAACTTGCTCATCATCTTAGAAGGGACGTCCCAGAACACTCTAGACTATTGGTACGCTCTACCCCTAAGTTGAATCAATGCAATAAGCTCCCCAATGTTTGTAGAATTTGTCCATTGCTGTTCTGGTAAATTAATGTTTAACAGCCAGCTCTCCAGGTAAAAACAAAAGGTCTTGACTTTTAGCTTTGTTATTTTTTAAAATATAAATATTCCCACCATGTCGGATTTCAAAGTGTTAATTGGGCACCCCTGAATGTGCCCTTGGGAAGAGATATGTACCCCCAAGACTCAGAAAATACCATAAACCAGCTCCCAAAAATGTCTTTTACACTCTGGCGCAAGTGAATTACTAGAACACCTAGGATACTTGCAACATTCTGCTTATTGGGAGCAATATAGTGTTATTGATTGTAGAGCATATATGATAGTCTATAGGCCGTATATGGCTCATGTTTGTTGTTTTGTGGCATATCAAGAAAAATCAAAATCTCTATGAATATGTTAGATACATGGATACATTATGATACAAAGTCTCTATAGACAGAAAAGAGTAGAATTAATCAGATTTCTATGTTTAAGTTGTACTGCTGGTCTTAACATATAAAGGCAAACTGTTTGATCTCCCATCTTGGGTACCAAGAAGATATGTTTTCCAAATGAATTTCTGCATACTAAATACCAGAGGCTGTGTTGATCTCATTCAACCCATTCCATGTCAGACACAGCAGTTTCAATTGATATTACTTCTTTAATAACTTTACAATAGGTCACCATTATACACCATGATCAGTATGAGTTTTATCAGAGGCCATGCAGGTGAATTGAAGGGTAAATAATGGAGCCTAGCACTCTGAATCCTTCAAATCTTTTTATGTGTGTATAGTGCTTATATCTATATTATCTATTGATATATTTTATAAGTAAAACCAAATATAGGTACAATACAACTCTGATAATTACTTTAATTATGAATGACAATGATTTGGAAAGAACCCTATGGTTCAAAAAGTTTATTATACACATACCTTTGAAACAGTAAGAGTTATACATAAATTATTTTAATAATTTTTGAAAGATACAGTTCTTTCCAAATTATCTTTATTAATTCAAATGGAAGCATCCAGAAGATAATCTTTCATTTTCAACCCTTTGTTAAGTATAATATTTATCAGCAAAGAACTTATCTGAAGTGTCAAACTCAGTAACTATTCAAACAATTGGACACAACCACATGACTGGCACTCAATCAAGAGGCAGAGCATCATCAGAACACCAGAAAACTACCCTGTGTACCCCATTTCACTTAGCACCCCCATAAGGATGCTAAGTGACTTCAAAAACATAGGTTAGTTCTGCCTTTTTTGGTCCCTAATGTGAATGGAATTGTACGTTTTGTACACGATTGTGTTTGCCTTCTTTTTCTCAATATTTTTTTGGGAAATTCATCTATGCTGTTGCATGTAGTTGCATACGATTATTTTTATTACTAATATACTATTGAAAGAATATTACATTGTAGTCATTCTAGTGATTTAATAAGTAACATTAAAGAAGGTCAATACTTTTTCAAATATGTATTGGCTTATTAAATAGTATCCTCTGTGAAGTGTCTGTTCAAATCTTTTGTACATTATTTTTCAGGGTTTGTTTCTCAAATAAATTTAGTTTAAAAAATCAGTTTTTGTTAGATGTATATACTACAAATATTTTCTCCACTCTGTGGACTGCTTTTGCACTCTTTTATTGGTGTCTTTTGACAAATATTAAGATTGTAATAAAAGCTTGGTCAAAAGAGGATCCCTTAAAAGTTGTATTTATGTGTATTCCATCCTACCCTATCCATTTCTGTTCATTTGTTTGTTTGTTTGTTTTGAGACAGAGTCTTGCTCTGTCGCCCAGGTGGGAGCGCAGTGGCACAATCTTGGCTCACTCAACCTCTGCCTCCCTGGTTCAAATGATTCTCCTGCCTTAGCCTCCTGAGTAGCTGAGGTTATAGGCCCACACCACCATGCCTGGCTAATTCTTGTATTTTTAGTCGAGATGGGGTTTCACCATATTGTTCAGGCTGGTCTTGAACTCCTGACCTTGTAATCTGCCTGCCTCAGCAGTACTAGGATTACAGGCATGAGTCACTGCACCCAGCCCTATCCATTTCTTTAAAAAACTTACCCTTTGATGAATTAAAGAATAAATATTTTTTCTCTCAGTTTTTAAACTAAAAGTTTATTTTTTTTTGTTACCAATGACTTTCTGCTACCTGAATTATCAGGTTGATTTGCACAAGAAAAGCCGTTGGCATACTAAACTGTTTTGCACCAAATAGATAAAAAGTTAAGATGCATCCATATTTAGTGAACTACCATATGGTTGATATTGTAGTCAGTAATTGTATCAACTTATTTCTAAACGTCAACATTTTATTCAAAAATAATATGTTTATATTATTTAAATATTAAATTCATTTTTTCCAGGAGATATTTTAACAGTTCTCTGTCGTCTTTTTTCAGTAGATAAATTGACAATTCTCTTATGTATGAATGCATGCATGGATATGTGTATATCATGTAAAGACACATGTATTGTAACACTTTATATATAATTTAAAACAGTCATTTACTAAAGGAAAAGAGGCAAATTATGTTTTAGGCCCTAAGAATATTTAGGTTGCAGATATGAGTTTGACTACACTTATTACTGTGATTTGCAACAAGTGTGTAAGATTAACTTAAAGTAGAAGGATGCTAGATTTCTTCTAGGAACAGTCATTAAAATTAAAACTTTTGACTTCTTATATACATATACATGTAACTATTTTATCCTCAGAAAAATAGGTTGGGAAAATGTTGGAAGGGCCAGCTGGGGTTATTTGTTATTAAATACTTTAAAGCACTAATTTCTTTTAAAGTATGCTTTAAGAACAATCATTATTAAACAAAATCATTTGCCCATAAGCAGGAGTGAGAACACAATATAACAGAGAAATAACACCATTATTACGGAATTATGATTTTGCAATTTTAAAATTCCTACCATTGTTCAAACTAGCCTAAGGTTTTCTGCAGATTGCATTGAAGTAATTTGCATGGTGTATTTTCTTCTTCTTTGACTTGTTTTTTATGACTAGTGATTAAAGAACAAAAAGAGAAATGTTTCTTTGTATTAATTCTCAGGTTCAATTGATTCCTTAGAAGACTTTTTTTTTCTCTTTCTCTATTGCTTGAATTGAAAAAACATTAATCTAAGTTGAAATACGTTCTCTGATGCATCAGAAACTTCTCCTTTTTGTTTTTGAATTTGCCTCAAGGGATAAGATAAAGTCATGAAAATTGAGATGTAAGTTTTTTTAGCATTGTTTAACATAACACTAATTGTTAATATAAAAGAGCACTGCATTTTTTTATTATTATACTTTAAGTTCTAGGGTACATGTGCACAATGTGCAGGTTTGTTACATATGTATACATGTGCCATGTTGGTGTGCTGCACCCATTAACTCGTCATTTATATGAGGTAATATTAGGTATATCTCCTAATGCTATCCCTCCCCACTCTCCACACCCCATGACAGGCCCCAGTGTGTCATGTTCCCCTTCCTGTGTCCAAGTGTTCTCATTGTTCAATTCCCACCTATGAGCAAGAACATGCGGTGTTTGGTTTTCCGTTCTTGTGATAGTTTGCTGAGAATGATGGTTTCCATCTTCATCCATGTCCCTACAAAGGACATGAACTCATCCTTTTTTATGGCTGCATAGTATTCCATAGCGTATATGTGCCACCTTTTCTTAATACAGTCTATCATTGATGGACATCTGGGTTGGTTCCAAGTCTTTGCCATTGTGAATAGTGCCACAATAAACACACATGTGCACGTGTCTTTATAGCAGCATGATTTATAATCCTTTGGGTATATACCCAGTAAAGGGATGGCTGGGTTGAATGGTATTTCTAGTTCTAGATCCTTGAGGAATCGCCACACTGTCTTCCACCATGGTTGAACAGTTTACAGTACCACCAATGTGTAAAAGTCCACATCCTCTCCAGCACCTGTTGTTTCCTGACTTTTTAATGATCACCATTCTAACTGGTGTGAGATGGTATCTCATCATGGTTTTGATTTGCATTTCTCTGATGGCCAGTGATGATGAGCATTTTTTCATGTGTCTGTTGGCTGCATAAACGCCTTATTTTGAGAAGTGTCTGTTCATATCCTTCACTCACTTTTTGATGGGGTTGTTTGTTTTTTTCTTGTAAATTTGTTTGAGTTCTTTGTAGATTCTGGATATTAGCCCTTTGTTAGATGAGTAGATTGCAAAAATTTTCTTGCATTCTGTAGGTTGCCTGTTCACTCTGATGGTAGCTTCTTTGGCTGTGCAGAAGCTCTTCAGTTTAATTCGATCCCATTTGTCAATTTTGGCTTTTGTTGCCATTGCTTTTGGTGTTTTAGACATGAAGCCCTTGCTCGTGCCTATGTCCTGAATGGTATTGCCAAGGTTTTCTTCTAGGGTATTTATGGTTTTAGGTCTAACATTTAAGTCTTTAATCCATCTTGAATTAATTTTCGTATAAGGTGTAAGGAATGGATCCAGTTTCAGCTTTCTATGTATGGTTAGCCAGTTTTCCCGACACCATTTATTAAATAGGGAATCCTTTCCCCATTTCTTGTTTTTGTCAGATTTGTCAAAGATCAGATGGTTGTAGATGTGTAGCATTATTTCTGATGGCTCTGTTCTGTTCCATTGGTTTATATCTCTGTTTTGTTACCCGTAACATGCTGTTTTGGTTACTGTATCCTTGTAGTATAGTTTGAAGTCAGGTAGTGTGATGCTTCCAGCTTTGTACTTTTGGCTTAGGACTGTCTTGGCAATGCGGGCTCATTTTGGTTCCATAAGAACTTTAAAGTCGTTTTTTCCAATTCTGTGAGGAAAGTCCTTGGTAGCTTGATGGGGATGGCATTGAATCTATAAATTACCTTGGGCAATATGGCCATTTTCACGATATTGATTCTTCCTTTCCATAAGCATGGAATGTTCTACCATCTCTTTGTGTTCTCTTTCATTTCGTTGAGCAGTGGTTTGTAGTTCTCCTTGAAGAGGTCCTTCACATTCCTTGTAAGTTGGATGCCTAGATATTTTATTCTCTTTGAAGCAATCGTGAATGAGAGTTCACTCATTGTTTGACTCTCTGTCTGTTATTGGTGTATAAGAATGCTTGTGACTTTTGCACATTGATTTTGTATCCTGAGACTTTGCTGAAGTTGCTTATCAGCTTAAGGAGATTTTGGACTGAGATGATGGGGTTTTCTAAATATACAATTATGTCATCTGCAAACAGGGACAGTTTGACTTCCTCTTTTCCTAATTGAATATCCTTTATTTCTTTCTCCTGCCTGATTGCCCTGGCCAGTAGTTCCAACACTATGTTGAATAGGAGTGGTGAGAGAGGACATCCCCGTCTTGTGCCAGTTTTCAGAGGCAGTGCTTCCAGTTTTTGCCCATTCAATGTGATATTGGCTGTGGGTTTGTCAGAAATAGCTCTTATTATTTTGAGATACATCCCATCAATACCTAACTTGCTGAGAGTTTTTAGCATGAAGGGCTGTTGAATTTTGCAAAGGCCTTTTCTGCATATTGAGTTATTCATGTGGTTTTTGTCTTTGATTCTGTTTATATGCTGGATTATGTTTATTGATTTGCATATGTTGAACCAGCCTTGCATCCCAGGGATGAAGCCAACTTGATCATGACAGATAAGCTTTTTGATATGCTGCTGATTCAGTTTGTCAGTATTTTATCGAGGATTTTTGCATCGATGTTCATGAGGGATATTGGTCTAAAATTCTCTTTTTTTGTTTTCTCTCTGCCAGGCTTTGGTATGGGGATGATGCTGGCCTCATAAAATGAGTTATGGACGATTCCCTCTTTTTCTATTCATTGGAATATTTCAGAAGGAATGGTATCAGCTCCTCCTTGTACCTCTGGTAGAATCTGGCTGTTAATCCATCTGGTCCTGGACTCTTTTTGGTTGATAGGATATCAATTATTGCCTCAATTTCAGAGCCTGTTATTGGTCTATTCAGGGATTCAACTTCTTCCAGGTTTAGTCCTGGGAGGGTGTATGTGTCTAGGAATTTATCCATTTCTTCTAGATTTTCTAGTTTATTTGCATAGAGGTGTTTATAGTATTCTCTGATGTTAGTTTGTATTTCTGTAGGATCGGTGATGATATCCCATTTATCATTTTTCACTGCGTCTATTTGATTCTTCTCTTTCTTCTTTATTAGTCTTGCTAGTGGTCTATCAATTTTGTTGATCTCTTCAAAAAACCAGCTCGTGGATTCACACTGATTTTTTGAAAGGTTTTTTGTGTCTCTATCTCCTTCAGTTCTGCTCTGATCTTAGTTATTTCTTGCCTTCTGCTAGCTTTGGAATGTGTTTGCTGTTTCTTCTCTAGTTCTTTTAATTGTGATGTTAGGGTGTCAATTTTAGGTTTTTCCTGCTTTCTCTTGTGGGCATTTGGTGCTATAAGTTTCCCTCTACACATTGCTTTAAATGTGTCCCGGAGATTCTGATATGTTGTGTCTTTTTTCTCATTGGTTTCAAAGAACATCTTTATTTTTACCTTCATTTTGTTATGTACCCAGCAGTCATTCAGGAGCAGGTTGTTCAGTTACCATGTAGTTGAGCGGTTTTGATTGAGTTTCTTATTCCTGAGTTCTAGTTTGATTGCACTGTGGTCTGAGAGACAGTTTGTTGTGATTTCTGTTCTTTTACATTTGCTGAGGAGTGCTTTACTTCCAACTATGTGGTCAATTTTGGAATAAGTGCAATGTGGTGCTGAGAAGAATGTATATTCTGTTGATTTGGGATGGAGAGTTCTGTAAATGTCTATCAGATCTGCTTTGTCCAGAGCTGAGTTCAATTCCTGAATATCCTTGTTAATTTTCTGTCTCATTGATCTAATATTGACAGTGGGGTTTAAAGTTTCCCACTATTATTGTGTAGGAGTCTAAGTCTCTTTGTAGGTCTCTGAGAGCTTGCTTTATGAATCTGGGTGCTCCTATATATTTAGAATAGTTAGCTCTTCTTGTTGAATTGATCCCTTTACCATTATGTAATGACCTTCTTTGTCTCTTTTGATCTTTTTTGGTTTAAAGTCTATTTTATCAGAGACTAGGATTGAAACCCCTGGCTTTCTTTGTTTTCCTTTGCTTGGTAGATCTTCCTCCATCCCTTTATTTTGAGCCTATGTGTGTCTGCATGTGACATGGGTCTCCTGAATATAGCACACTGTTGGGTCTTGACTCTTTATCCAATTTTCCAGTCTGTGTCTTTTAATTGGACATTTAGTCCATTTACATTTAAGGTTAATATTGTTTTGTGTAAATTTGGCCCTGTTATTGTGATGTTAGTTGGTTATTTTGCTCGTTAGTTGATGCAGTTTCTTCCTAACATCGATGGTCTTTACAATTTGGCATGTTTTTGCAGTGGCTGGTACTGGTTGCTCATTTCCATGTTTAGTGCTTCCTTCAGGATCTCTTGCAGGGAAGGCCTGGTGGTGACAAAATCTCTCAGCATTTGCTTGTCTGTAAAGGATTTCATTTCTCCTTCACTTGTGAAACTTAGTTTGGCTGGATATGAAATTCTGGGTTGACATTTTTTTTCTTTAAGAATGTTGAATATTGGCCCCCACTCTCTTCTGGCTTGTAGAGTTTCTGCTGAGAGATCTGTTGTTAGCCTGATGGGCTTCCCTTTTTGGGTAACCTGACCTTAGACTCTAGCTGCCCTTAACATTTTTTCTTTCATATCAAATTTGGTGAATCTGACAATTATGTGTCTTGGAGGTCCTCTTCTCAAGGAGTATGTTTGTGGCATTCTTTGTATTTCCTGAATTTTAATGTTGGCCTGCCTTGCTAGGTTGAGGAAGTTCTCCTGGATAATATCCTGCAGAGTGTTTTCCAACTTGGTTCCATTCTCCCCATCACTTTCAGGTACACCAATCAGGCGTAGATTTGGTCTTTTCACATAGTTTCATATTTCTTGGAGGCTTTGTTCATTTCCTTTTGCTCTTTTTTCTCTAAACTTCTCTTCTTCCTTCATTTCATTCATTTGATCTTCAATCAACGATACCCTTTCTTCCAATTGATTGAATTGGCTACTGAAGCTTGTGCATTTGCCATGTAGTTCTCATGCCATGGTTTTCAGCTACATCAGGTCATTTAAGGATTTCTCTACACTGGTTCTTCTAGTTGGCCATTCGTCTAATCTTTTTACAAGGTTTTCAGCTTCTTTGCGATGGGTTCGAACTTCCTCTTTTAGCTCAGAGAAGTTTGATCATCTGAAGCCTTCTTCTTTCAACTCGTCAAAGTCATTTTCCATCCAGCTTTGTTCCGTTGCTGGTGAGGAGCTGCGTTCCTTTGGTAGGGGAGAGGCACTCTGATTCTTAGAATTTTCAGCTTTTCTGCTGTTTTATTCCCATCTTTGTGGTTTTATCTACCTTTGGTCTTTGATGATGGTGACGTACAGATGGGGTTTTGGTGTGGATGTCCTTTCTGTTTGTTAGTTTTCCTTCTAACAATCAGGACCCTCAGCTGCAGGTCTGTTGGAGTTTGCTGGAGGTCCACTGCAGTCCCTGTTTGCCTGGGTATCAGAAGTGGAGGCTGCAGAACAGTGAATATTGCTGAACAGCAAATGTTGCTGCCTGATCATTCCTCTGGAAGCTTCGTCTCAGATGGGGTACCCGGCTGTGTGAGGTGTCAGTCTGCCCCTACTGAGGATTGCCTCCTAGTTAGGCTACTCAGGAGTCAGGGACCCACTTGAGGAAGCAGTCTGTCCATTCTCAGATCCCAAACTCCATGCTGGGAGAACCACTACTCTCTTCAAAGCTGTCAGACAGGGATATTTAAGTCCACAGAGGTTTCTGCTGCCTTTTGTTCGGCTATGCCCTGCCCCCTGAGGTGGAGTCTACAGAGGCAGGTAGGCATCCTTGAGCTGTGGTGGGCTCCACCCATTTCAAGCTTCCTGGACACTTTGTTTACCTACTCAAACCTCAGCAATGCTGGGTGCCCCTCCTCCAGTCTCGCTGCTGCCTTGCAGTTCAATCTCAAACTGCTGTGCTAGCCTTGAGCAAGGCTCCATGGGTGTGGGAGTCAGGAGCGGGATATAATCTCCTGGTGTGCCGTTTGCTAAGACTGTTGGAAAAGCGCAGTATTAGGGTGGGAGTGACCCGATTTTCCAGGTGCTTTCTGTCACTGCTTCCCTTGGCTAGGAAAGGGAATTCCCTGATCCCTTGCACTTCCTGTGTGAGGCAATGCCTCGCCCTGCTTCAGCTCACACTCAGTGGGCTGCACCCACTGTCCTGCCTCCACTGTCCAACAAGCCCCAGTGAGATGAACCCAGTACCTCAGTTGGAAATGCATAAATCACCTGTCTTCTGCATCACTCACACTGGGAGCTGTAGACTGGAGCTGTTGCTATTCGGCCATCTTGGAACTGCCCCCCTAAAATAGCATTACATTTAAGCTAGAGCTACTTCTTTACATTGAAGGCATACTTCCAAATAAAATTATCTACACATACTCATGAATATAAATTAGTTAAGCCACACAAGGCAGATTTTTTACTTGAAATTTTATTTCACAAAATTAAAAAATCTGGCTAGAAATAAGTAGATTGCAGAAAATACATAGCTCATTTTTTGTCAAACTCATTCAAGCCAAATGGCTAAATGAAGCCAGCACTCGTCAAGGGGAAGACAGAGAAGTAAAGAAACAGAAATATTTACAGCTCATTTGCAATCAACAGAGAAATATGATGAAAGACAAGTGAACGCATTCTGCTGAAGGACTCCCTTTGGAGTTGAGGAAGAGCACTTGTCCCTCTATTTTATATGAGAATACAACTGGGCTTCCCATCAGCTTCTTTGTGCTTGTTGCTCTTAGGGGTGGGAGATTTCCTAATCTTGGCTATATAAAAATGTCTGTGATAGTGTCCTGCTGGGAGCAAAAGTATAAATGTCCAATGACATATCAGTCTTTAGATTTTCACACACAAAATATTTTTGAACATTTCATTCTGATGAGTCTGTCAGAATGAACACAGGTGTTTTTATCCAAACACCTAATGGATTATAATATTTAAGTTAATCTTCTCATAGTTTAATAGCTTTCTTCTCTAAAGTTCCCAACAAGGACTCCTAAGTATGAAGATGTATTTCAGAAATGTATAGCCCTTTAGAAACAGGTTAAGTTTGTAGATGACATCAGTGTCTTTGAAATATCATAGCAAATGTATACTTCCAAAGCATTAACAATGTATTATAATCTCATTGTTCAACGCAGCCCACTCTCCCTTCCTAAGTCAATACTTTTGAGGTAGGACACACAATTATCTTGTGTTTTTCTTCAAACTTTTAAATGCTATATGAAGGCAATTTCATAGAAGTTCACTGGGCCTAAAAGTACTTCTTGGGTAAAATGTTAACATTTCTCTAATGTTTGCCACAAGTTGCACTAATAGCAAGGAAAAAGATTACTAGCAAAAATCGTCAAAACCCAAAAGCAACCTGGGATACACTCTGTAAAAGTTAATTATACAAAATGGGTCATTCTTACTATACTTAGCCAAAACAGAGTTGAGGGGAAAGAGCACTTAGGACACACACACACATTGCTCCAAGAATATAACTCTTTGCAAGACTAGCTGTTGTAACTGCCTGCTGTAACCAAAAACAAGTTTATCTAATGTCTATGAAACAACCTGAAGCGATTCTAAGACTAGTTTTACCTGCCACTGTTGCTTATCAATCAGAACTTGCCAGTACCTCAGAACTTGACCAATGAATTTTCTCAAATAGTGATACTAACAGTCTCCTTTTTATAAAACCTCTAATCTCCTCTTTGTGCCGCACACATAGAGAAGACCATCCAACATGTGTAGCCTGTGTGTATGCCCTGAATTGCAACTCTTTCCTCCCAAATAAGTTAAATTTAGAGACTTGTCGCTACATGTTTTATTTGAATTTGACAAGTCTCAGTCTCAAAACCAAATTTTCCTTATTTTAACTAATCCAATTTTAACTGACAAATTTATTGAAACAGGGAATTTAGATTAAAAAGTTTTCTGCAGTCTTCCATTCACAAATTCAATAGAAATGTAGCAAAAAATGAGATTTCTTTTTCTGTTTAGTGAATCATTACTTGATGTAAAATCCTAATACATCTTTTTTCTCTTAGAATTTTACTTTCTTTTATAATTCACTCAAAATAACATCAAAATAAACACAACTTTATTTTCTAGGCAAATAGTGATTGCTTTTATGTAATTTGGCTTTTATTGTGGTATAATATGATATTATGTAGGATAAGGGTGGGCATCTAGCTCTTTTGTCCAAGGGAATTTTCAGTGTGTGACTAGAAAAGGGTGAGAGAGTGGTGGAGAGCTTTTATTTTCAGAAAGTTTAGCATATAGCATTGGCCTGTCTGTAGTTTTTCATCAGTGGCTTGCAGAGCATCATTATCTGACAGACTCAGTTCATATAACTTAGTAAAAGGGCATGGCCAATAGTGTTGGGAAGGGTAACGGTAAAATTCCTTCTAATCAGTGCAAGTGAACAGTGGTGCCCATGAGCATATAACGGAGGGACTGCATGCCACTGCTGAATCTGAGCTCCGTACCTTACATATTTCATAGATATTTCAGGTGGACTTTGTGTTCACTGCCTTGTGGCTATTGATATTTTAGAATATGAAAGAATAAAAAAAAGAATCTACTTGTCTTAAAATATTATTACATGAGACAGTTTAACATATCCCCACAAAGGAGCTTTGCTTGATCAGACACAAAACAATCTATTTTAGTTCTTTGTCATACATTTTTTTTTTCTGATGATAAAGTAATATAAAATCAATGTAAACATGTTAAGCAATATAGAAATTAGACGGCCAAATTCTCCAGGTGCGGTGGCTCACACCTGTAATCCCAGCACTTTGGAAGGCCAAGGCAGGTGAGGTTGGGAGTTCAAGACAAGCCTTACCAACATGGATAAGCCCCATCTCTACTAAAATTACGAAATTAGCCGAGTGTGGTGGTACATGCCTGTAATCCCAGCTACTCGGGAGGCTGAGGCAGGAGAATAGCTTGAACCAGGGAGGTGGAGGTTGCGGTGAGCCAAGATTGCGCCATTGCACTCCAGCTTGTGCAACAAGAGTGAAACTCCATCTCAAAAAAAAAAAAAAAAAAGGAGAGAGAAAACCAAATTCCCCTTCTTAAAGTATATTTTTCAAAATATAAAAATTTGACTCTTATACATATATATATATAGATATACACACACACATGTATAGAATGAATCTGTATCAAAGATTTAAATCATTAGTAAAGGTACTTGGAAGATGTTAAAAACAGTTGTCAGCACACTGAGTATTAAAAGGTATTTTTTAAAAGGAAATGTTAGAATAAGTTTTCTAGTTTAGATATAAAAAATCATTAATATCTTACAGAGCAATAAAATCAAACCCTTCAGGTTTATTTTTTCTGTCAGACAGAAATCTAGAAGTTACTATATCACTTCTTTGTTTTTTGAGCGTTAATCAAAGAGTAAATAACAACATCAAACACAGGTACATTGTCCTAGAGGATTTAATAACCCTTAACTGGACCTGTGAAAACAGCTCCAATATAATATTGAAAGAGCATCATGTATTTTCTTTTGTCTCTCATCCTACTTTTGCATAGTTTTTCTCAACAGCTCCCTCATTTTGATATAAAATTTCCAAAGGTTATTCCTGAGCACAAAGTTTGTAATGCTTATTTGTATTGTTTCAGCAAAAGTTATTGATTAACCAGATATGTGTCTTTGAGTGCTGTGGTCTGAATGTGGTATGATTTTGCTCTGTGTCCCCACCCAAAACTCATCTGGAATTGCAATACACACATGTCAAGAGAGGGACCTGGTGGGAGGTGATTGGATCATGGGGGTGGATTCTTGCATGCTACTCTTGTGACAGTGAGTGAGTTTTCATGAGATCTGATAGTTTAAAAGTGTGGCACTTCCTCCTTCTCTCCCTTTCCTGATGGCTTGTAAGACATGTTTTGCTTTCCCTTCTCCTTCTGCCATGATTGTAAGTTTTCTGAGGCATCCCCAGCCATGTGGAACTGTGAGTCAATTAAACCTCTTGTCTTTATAAACCACCTAGTCTCAGGTAGTCCTTTATAGCAGTGTGTAAACAGACTACTATGGAATGTTTATGTCCCCCTTGAAATTCACTTGTTGAAATCCTCACTCCTAAAGTGACGGTATTAGGAAGTGGGCCCTTTGGGAGGTGATCAGGTTATGAGGGCAGAGCCCTCAAGAACTGGATGAGTGCCCTGATAAAAGAAGCCTAAGAAAGCCCCTTTGCCCTTTCTGCCATGTAAGATTAGAGTGAGAAGCAAGCTGTCTAAGAGGAAGCAGGTCCTCACTGGACAACAAATTTCCAGCACCCTAATTTTGGACTTCCCAGCCTCCAGATTGTAAGAAATGAGTTTTTGTTGTTTATAAGCCACCCAGTCTATGATATTTTGTTATATTAGCCCAAAGGGACTAAAATATCAGGCAAACAATTTTGAGCAAGTACTAAACATCTACTAGGAAATTAACTTTGTCTACAAATTCTCGTAAAAAATCTGTTTGAATTTTTGTAAGTATATATTATTTAATTTTTTATACTAAGATCAGGAAACCAAGCCCAAGGAAGTTTTTCCCATAACGTTGGGGAATTCTACTTTGTTTGCAATGTGTAAAATCTGCTAAGATCTTTGGTCTGTCAGGAAGGGCATTCTGTACTGATGAAGCTAGAAATATGTAACAGGTAACTCGTCCAGTTTACCTGAGCATTTCCTCCGAGCATTGGCTCTCTATGCCAACTTATTCCCTAAGTGTGAGCTTGGTACCTTGAATAAATGAGAAGCATTCTCAATATGACACTCTAGGTATAATCTTGGATTTATGACTAATATTTCCAATTATATCTTAGTAAAAGGCAAACAGATTTTTACTTAACCTATGCAAATGACTATATTAACATAAAAAGTACAGAAACTTAGTAGAAGTGTTTGCTTCTGAATTATGAGGAGTAAATGAGACTTGCAAATTAAGGGTTAGCCTTAAATTAAGAAAGAAACAAGCTTCTTTTTAATATACCAGCCTGAAAATAGAACTGTAAAATTAAATCAACAATACTGTAAACAAATAACCACAATTAAATTTCCCTCATTAATTCATTCAGTCCAATGGAATTAATTCAGGTCAGCTGTCTGTTTTTAATGAAATTTTCTACTTCTAGTTTTAAAAAAGACCTAGCTCTCCTGACTCAGTCTGCTGGTATGATCTGACACTTGTCTAAATGATGTCAGCTTTAAGCTCCAAAGCCTATAACCATGAGTCTATGCCGTGAAGCATCAATAGGTAAAAGTCCCAGTATATTGCTTTCCATGAGTCTGTGAGTGCAGCTTTCTTTATTGAAGATAAAAATTTACTCTATAATTTACAACAGAGCCTTCAGGCGAGCATAAGATGACAGCAGCAAACGTCTGTAGATGGGAGTCAATAGTTGTGGTTAATACTTGTTATAGAAATGAATGATATCAGTTCAGAAAGGAATAAAGTTGTTTAATAGAGTACAATAAATAGTACTTCCATAAGAATTGTATCAGTGTTGCCTCTGATAGTATATTACGGGCAGAGAGAGAACTGACAACTCTTGAGGGCCTTCAAATCCATTTTATAAATTGTAGAATCTCAGAAATATTTATATTACTCACAAGTCACTTTTATAAAATCATAATTTGGTTTGGAATCTTTTTCTGTGCAGCACCTTTTTTTTTTTTTTAAATAGTGTGAAGCAAATCAAGAAATGTGCAGCATACCAAATAAATGTTTTTGTTTTCTTTTTTAGTGGGGGTAAGGTGAAAGACCTTTGTGACTCCCCAGAAACCCTCTGAGAAACTCAAACTTTAGTTGTAGATGTAAAAGACATGCACTCTTCCTCACTAAATTTAGGATCTGATTTGATAGAAGAAAAAATGTAAAAGATTCGCTGAGGAGATTTGGTCACTTGATTAAAATAGGATTACTGATGCCTAAGAACAATTACTCAATGTGACAATATAATATCTTAAGTAAATATAGGAGAAGGAAACTCAATAGTTAGGAATCTCAGCTCCTTCAGATATGAGCAATAATTCATCACTGTTTAAATCTCAAGAACATGATAAAGGCAAAACAAAGCACTGAGAATGATTCAGCTAGTCTGATGAGGCAGTTGTCTGGTCATACCATTTTAATACTCCTTGTTAGGAAAAGACTAGATATATCAATTATTACTTTAATGGATAATAAAATTTAGTTATGCATGAATATAATATGCATTAGTAAAAAATTCTAATTTATTTAAAAATACATTATTGATAAAGCCATCAAAAATAAAATTTTGCCAACATTTTAATATATTTTGTTGCTTCTTTTCAGGCTCATTATTTGCAAGAAACCTATTTCCAAGGCAAATGAAATTAACATCTGCCAAATTTTCTAAAACTTGATACACACATTTAAGCGTTTCCTTTTATTTCACTTTCGTGTATTCTGAAATGACCTGACAAGTTTACATTAAAACAAAACCTCTTTTTTATCTTAAAATGAAGAACTTTTCTCTTATAGAAAAGAATTGCTTTTCTACAATATTAACATTCCTAGTGTAATCTCAAACATCATTGTTAGTTTTAACTTTTCATGAATGTAACTTCTATTACACAGAGAAAACTGCAAAGTAGTGATTGATACCTGAGCATCAATAGCAAGAACGTTGGCAGACAGCAAAGGCTCATGAGAACATCAGTGATCACCTACTGAGACCCACCTCCCTTTCACTCATTCTTAAAGTGGCTAAATATATATGTTCATTAACTTGACCCAAAATACAGCCATTATGTAACATACTAATTGTTAAAGAGAATATACATATAATTACGTATATATGTAAAGGTAATTAAAGTTACAATATCCAGTCTTATTTTTCACTAGAAACTTATATATTATTTACTAATCTGTGATTAAATAATAGAAAAGTCTTTGAGTAAGGACATAGGAAATGATTTTAAGATCATGTAACCAAAACCATATAGAGTATGGTTGTTATTAATTATTAAAATAGTAGTATATTTAAAATGTTGGTATTGCAGATGTTTTTGTTTCCCCAGGAATTCTTGACTTCTCTAAAATTTGACTTATGTTACCCTTGTTGGTCTCTATTAACTAATTAAACAAAGTTCCTTCAATTTAAGAGACTTTATAATCCAAGTTATTGATCTACTCTGAGGGGAAGAAAGTATTTTTAACTCACAAGCAGATGTATAGGTATTTCCCAGTTATAAACACACGGATATAGAAAGAGCTTGCAGTTTAATTTCCACAACCTCAGTCACAAGTTAAACACAGAGGAAAAACTTTGCTGTTGAAGACCTCAAAGGGCTGCTCTGCTTTTCAGTGTGCAAGAAATGTTTTCTTCATTGAGTTAAGTTCCACAATAGAAAAGCACACAAACACAATAAAGAACCAAATAACCAGATTTCTTCCATGTCTCAACTGCCAAAAAAAAAAAAAGTTTTTATCATCTCAATAGAGATCACCAAATATTCAGATCATAAAACCAGTGCCCTTTTCACTGTTATCTCCAAATGGGGAATAACTTATTGGACACATACAAAGCAGAAGCAGAACCAAACTTGATCAAGAAATTGAAACAAAACCAAAACAGAATTGAGAGAGAGAGAGAGAAAAAGAGAGGTAGAGAGACAGAGAGATGGGATCAATTTCTATTATCACTTAGGAATAACTCTACGGTTCCAGAAATATATACAAGCCATTAATGAGGAAATCACTAAAATGATAAAGCTGATTTCCTCTAGCACTTGAGAAGCTGGGCATTTATGGGTATACAAAGAGAAGGAGAAGGAAGAAGAGTAAGAATAGAAGAATGATGTAAGGATAAGATTGTTAATTAATTACAATCCTGGTTAATGTCCTACATGGCAATAAAACCATAATCTTTGGGGCTAGTCTTATCCATCAGATAGAAATCTACAGATTCATATATACCATTACAGTGGGCTAAAATTACATAACAACTAGAAAAGTCAAAAACAGACACACTGCCCTAGGATCTAGAGATAATTAAACGATCCTTTTAAAAAAGGATCCTTTTAAAAAAGGGATCGTTTAATAATATCCTTAAAAGGGCATCCTTTTTATTCTGTTGGAATTCTTTTCTACTTGCAAGTTTGTATTCTATTTCCTAATATTCTGTAATTTCAGTGTTCAGAGATAACTTTTTTTCCGGCACAGATTTTCTATATATATATATACTTATATTTGGGAACATAATATGGGCTCTTACAGTATGAAATTTACTAGCTTAACATTTTTTCATGGTGGAGTATAAGTTGAATAATTCATATTAGATCTCCTAAGTAATTAAAATGGTCCAATGATATATTCTTCCCCTTTTATCTTAATACATGCCTTCATTGATTATATTAAATGATTATATCAAATTACTTGGTAAATTTTAAACTCTTGGAATTTTAATCTTACACTAAATAAAAAAATCTTTAGAACACATTTCTAAATTTATTAGTAGTAAATTATTTGGGAGATTTTGTGCTATTTTTAGTTCACAGTGGTCAATGAGGAAATAATTTCTTAATATATTAGCTTTGAATCAAGTTCATTTTATTTATATTTTACATAAAATTAATGAATATTTGTGTCCTGGTTTCTCAGTAATGTTTATCCACTTACTTTGTCTTTAGATTGCTTCCTCTACCAAACAAGAGAGGTCATGTCTAGTGATACCGTATTATTCTCTACAAAGACTCTGTATATTCTATCTGGTTTTCCTCAGGTAAACCCCGAAGGTTACCAGTAATGTTTTGATAACTTACATGTCTTCAGATGAATGAGGATGTTTTGAATGTCAGAAAAAGATGTGGGATACAGGAGTGGAAGAAGAATGGAAAGAGAAAAGGAGGAAAATAAATATAAAAGATACTTCAAAATGTAACGCCTCATGAAGAAGTAAAACCCCATATATAACATCATAGATATTTCATAAATATATTATAGGTACATTGTAGAGTTATCTTGCTTTTCAATTTCTGTAAATAATTTCCATATTGAAAATAATTATCCTTTCTTGTGCCCCTTTAATTTACAAATGAAAACATTTTTTTACAAATAAAACCATATTTATATTTTCAAATATTCTCCAAATTTTTAATTAACACAATTATTCAAAATTTATATTTATAAATGTTTATTTCTCAATATTCCCCATATTTGAAGGCTACTAAATCACTGAATTTTTGTAGTCTCCTCCCCTGAATTATGCACATATTTTTTTTCATGTTGCAGAGCTTACCAGAACAGTCTTTTCCATTCAAATGTATCATATTCTTTTCTCCAGACATCTTTATACCCACTGAGTTACTGGGTTCAGCTGATTCTAATTCTCAAAACCACCAATCTCATCTAAAATGTATGTTCTAACGCCAAGTTGGACTTTTGTGCCAGACATTTTTCTTTATGATGAATTCTATCAAACAGCTAATTAGTTTCCTACCATTGATTTCCATTTGGGCCTCCAAATCTGTCAAAAATATATGTGTACGTCCTAATGTCAATTACAGATTTGGTTAAAAATAATTTTCCCCAAGGAGTTCCCCAGAGGTTGCCATGTAAATGACGCACACTACTATTCAATACTTTTAAGTTCATCTGTCAGGTTTATTCTCTTTTAACCTTCACCTAGAGTGGGCGTTTTGCTACTTGTACATAGAACACAATATAATTCAAGTTTTTGCGAATTTTAATATTATTAACTTTACATGACATATTCTGAGATATTATTCTTTAATATTTTATATGTAAAAATAGAAATGCATAAAAGTTTTCATATTATTTCTTGGGAAAAATTCAACTGCCACACAATGTATTGTAAATTTATAGCTTGACACATTTCACAAAAATTGACCGAAATCATGGATGTCAGGGAACCTAGAGCTGATTACTAAATATTTGATAAATATCAATAGTTTTATTGACTCAAGAAGAAAATTAACTAAACAATTTTCCACAGAAAAATACATGAAATAAAATTATTTTTTATTTGAGCAGTATATTTTTAAATGAAGTTTCATATTATTTTTCTAAACTTTGGTAATACTACTTTCCAAGTACTTTTGTAATTTCAATGTTTTATTATTGTTGTTGTACTTGTATATGTTTAAGTTTCAATGATAAGTAGTTTTCCAAAGACAAAAAGTATAACTGTTAGAATATAGGCACATTGGGTTTTAGATGGTATATGTTGTATAGAGATAGATAAATACCAATACACAATTTTTCACATCTGTCTAGTACCTACTGTTAATCCCTTTGGGAGTCTGAAATGAGCTTTCTAGATTATTTTACTTCTTTCTTCATGCTATAGACTTTATTTTTTCTGCCCCAATTTATAATATAAATATAAAAGGGTTCAATTTTATTTAAATACATGAATATACTATTAATATGTTATCCAATTTAAGAAAAATATTTTGTAAGCCTGCTATGTGCAATGTTAGAGTTTTTAATGGGATTGAAAAAGAAAATAAAACTTTAAAAACACATAAAATATATTAAATATAATTTCATCAATATAATTTTTAATATATAAATATTTTGAGTTCACGTTTGCCAAATCAGATATATATAACTTTAGGAATGCTGAATACCATTTACAATGTCTTACGTTTTTCAGCACTCAGCAGATTTCAAGGAGCTTCAAAAAACATGATCTTATTTAATTACTGTAACTTTATAAAGGAAGGTAGGCAGAAAAAGAAACAGATTCAGGTTTATAAAGCGACTTGTTTGAAGTAAAAAATGGAGTAACAGCTGCATATGAATATGCCTTTTAGACTTTTGATTGTAAGCACAGGTCTTTTCTCATTATAACTTTAGCTCATTTTTCAGGAATACATTATTTATCCTAAAAACGAAACTGTTTCCTTGATGCCTGGGACTAATTCTAATCTGCTTTTTCACTCTCACTGGCTGGCATCTTTTTGCTTCAGTAGAAATATCACTGACTTGCTTGAATATGTGTGGTGTACAGCACACAGATTTGCGGGTGTCCAAAATACAGATTTCATTTTTCTCACACACTAATATTAAAAATTTGGATGAGTGTCAATTTCTCTGGTTATAGTATTCTATGAAATGAAGAATTATTAAATATTTGCTCAAGTCCATTCCAGTCCAATTATTCCCTTCTATAAGTGGATTATTACTCTACTACAAGACGGAACTTGGAAGCAAAAAAATGTTTATTTGTCAGGAAGGAGTTTCTAATTATGGCCCATTACAGCTAACTCTTTACTTCTATATGTTTCACTATGCAGACACATGTCTAGTGTGTATTTAATAAAATGACAAACCTTCAGTTTGGATGGAAGACCTTATTAGGATTAAAAAAATCATTATAATCACAACATTTAAATATACCAGATATCATCTCAAAATGTATGTGTAATTAGTTAAAAAGCAATGTTAGCCTTCTCTAAGGATACTCTTTCTCACACAATAAAGAGGCACTGATTTATTACTAATACCTAATATACCACAAATGTTGAGTTGTATTATTTTGTTACAAATTTGAGAATGCAAATCTTTTATTTTCAACTTCTTGAATTGTTGGCCTTTCCAACAAGAGTGGTTCTTTTCAAAATACTCTCAGCCTGACATTCTGTTACTGTTACATATCAAATTGAGTTACATCATGTAATAAAACATACTCAGAGAGGTGTACAATTTTAAAGAACTTTTCCAAGGCTCAGAACAAAACATCTTGTGTACATTTTTCCTACGTACGTTTTTTCACCAAATAGAAAAATCAAAATGCCATAATTATAAAAGCAAATCATATACCAATTGAGGCATCATGTTAGTATATCTTTATCAGACTTTTGAAAACATTACTGTAAAGTTGTCTGCATAAGTATTTTTCTTGGAACATAACACGATTTTGGTAAGAAACATTTGGAAAATTGGTTGCATAAAAAAAGTGTCATCAGCATTATTCACAACGGATATTTGGTATCAATAAGGATGAGTTTTCATCCCTTTTTGACAGCAGGTTAGTCCTATCTTCCCTACACAGTAGAACAGTTCTACATGAAGCCAATGAGCAAAGGTACAAGCTTGTATTCAGTGAGGATTTAGACCTGATTTCTTGGCCCCAATTTCTAATTTATCTTACTAAGAAACTTTATCACTGATCAGATTTTTTTCACCTGAGGCCAGTATGTAGAGAAGATTATACACCCACTCGGTCAAATTTAAATTTCTATTACTTGGAGGTATATTTGCAATGCAATTGCCACGTCAGATTTTAGCTTTGTAAAGAATTCTGTCAACACTTACATTTAAGGACACAAGTACAAAAATTTTGAGAACTATTGGCTGGGCACGGTGGCTCATGCCTGTAATCCCAGCAGTTTGAGAGGCCAAGGCGAGTGAATCACGAGGTCAGGAGATCGAGACCATTCTGGCTAACACGGTGAAACCCCGACTCTACTAAATATAAAAAAAAAAATTAGCCGGGCGTGGTGGCGGGCGCCTGTAGTCCCAGCTACTCTGGAGGTTGAGGCAGGAGAATGGCGTGAACCCGGGAGGTGGAGCTTGCAGTGAGCCGAGATCGCGCCACTGGACTCCAGCCTCTGCGCCAGAGTGATACTCCATCTCAAAAAAAAAAAAAAAAAAAAAAAAAAAAAAAAAAAAAAAAAAAAAAAATTGAGAACTGTCTCTAGAAATACAAAGTAAATAATATTGAAATAGTTTTGAATTATTATATATTATAGAAAACACTAATAAGTAATTTTGTTAATGCAGTTAAAAATTCAAAAATTATAGCGTAACAGGGAAAAGGAGAGGATCTTTTTCATCAGTTGACTCATCTATCAGAATGTTGGCTTCTGTAGTGCTATAGTCTTGGTTGCTCTCTTATGCCTTCAAACATATGGTTTTATTTCTCTATTCAGTTTTGCTACTTGTTCTTGACAAGAAAATTGGTTTCATATATTAGCT
This sequence comes from Theropithecus gelada, assembly GCF_003255815.1. NCBI lineage: Eukaryota > Metazoa > Chordata > Mammalia > Primates > Cercopithecidae > Theropithecus > Theropithecus gelada. The sequence continues at coordinate 97,716,449 of NC_037670.1, forward strand.
AATCCCTCACAGAGGAAAGCATATGGGGTTTTTTCAAATGTAAAGATAAAATATTAATTATAAGATGACTTGAAAATTTCAAATATATAAATAAACATGCACAGTAAAAACTTCTAGTGTAATAATGAATGAAATTAAGAAATTCATTTAACATGAATCAGATGTATTTCTAATGCACACAGGGGAAGAAATCATATTCTCATTATTTTAAGTTACACCATATTTTCCCCTCAAGGCATTTGTGGATCATAAAAGGAATACTACATAATAATAAAATAGAATTTGTAGCCATTTTAGATATGTATGCCCAGAGCAAAATAGTCTCAAAATATATAAATATTTTCAAATGTTGAAACAAACTTGAACACCTGGAATAAATCCCAATTGACCATGCTTTATAATTATTCTTATGTATTATTGGATGTGATTTGTTAATATTTTGTTAGGATTTTCATGTCCATGTTAAGACAGACATTGCTATGTAGTTTTTTGTTCTTCGCATAGTTTGAGTATTAGAGAAATACTTACCTCATAGAGTGGGGGGTTACAAAGTGTTTCCTCTGCTTCTATTTTCTGGAAAAATTGTAGAAAATTTATACCATTTCTTCTTTAAATGCTTGCTAGAATTCACCAGAAACTCCATCTGGGCCTGATGATCTCTGTTTTTAAAGGCTGTTAATCAGTGATTTATTGTTTTGAGCAACTAGTACATTCTGCTTATGTGGTGACCAGAGTAAAGTTTATAAACTTGCCAGCACTCCTCCCCACACAGCTCTACTGATAGTCTGTTCTGGTTGGCAGAGACTTGTTTTGTTTCAAGGTAGGATGCTCCTAGAGTCTGGGAAGGAAGTTGTAGTCCACAGGTTTCAACCAGAGGAAGAGCTACAGTGGCCAGCGGATCTATGGAAGGTCTACAGATGGCTGCAAAAGCTCTTTGCAACTACTCCTATGGCCACTGCATGGTGTGCTGATGGTGTCATTTGAATTATGGACACAAGGCTAAGTCTGTTTGGGATTCCCTTGAAAATTTTGGTATGTGCTGCTTTAATTGTTCTTATTGTGAAAAGCCAACATGACTATGAAGGGAAAGGAGCTAGCACAGACACTTGCTGACTGAGTTGAAGAGAGAAATGTAAAGACAGTGGGAATATCAGACTCATTAATGAAGCCTTTGAGTTATCCAGTCACTTGCAGTGGTGGTCAGTCCTCTGATGTTAAAAACTCTGTGTCTGGCAATACCTAATAAAGATACAAATAGGTCCACATTTTCACTGTGGGATACAGAAGAGCCTCATGGCCAAGAACAGAAGAGCCAATTCCACAAAATGTTATTTCCTGAATGATAATGGCTTGTCTTGAAAGATAGACACAGTCATTCGAAAGAAGCATCACAATCCCAACAGTGCCAACAGTGCCAAGTAACTGAGGGCAAAATATATTAATATCATTTCAGAAGACTACAGGACAATATCAGAGAAAAGTTGTTAGTGGTTTTGATAAAAATGTTCAGCTTCAAGAAGCTCTTTGTCCAAGAAGCTGCTGGAAGAAAAGGGTGTGGAACCTAAAGAAACAGAAAAATATATTAGAAAACATCAAAACACAAAGGAAAAAAAAGGTCAATTGTAAAGAGAACCAGTAAAAATTTCTAATGGACTCTATGCTGAAGATGATAAACTTCTCCTTTTAGAGAAGATTACACAGATGATGACAGATTGAGAACTCCTTTTAGACAAGATTACACAGATGTTGACAAATTGACATTAGACAAAAAGAGTTTTGGAAAATGGAAACCAAGATTATAAATTTTCTTCAAATATCAATTTGAAGAAACTCATTAATACTATTAATTTAAATATTTTCTTTAAAAAAAGTAAAAGAGAAAAACAAGCAGTATTTTAAGAGTTCCCAATTAGAGCAGTGCAGTGAGAAATGCATGATTTAAAATTGAGATTCAAAAGCTTCCTTTGAAACTCCAGACACTGCCTGAACTAAATCAAGAATGTGAAATCAAACTTTGCAGAAAATCAATAGAAGAGGAAATGCATCACATAGAAATAGAGGTGAAACTTCCCAAATTATATGAAAGCATCATCCTTTTACATCAACCCCCTGACTCCTATGGGAAGATGTCTGAAGGCCTGGAGAAACAACTGAACAGTTTGTTCTGTTTAATCAGAGGTGGATCATCTCTCATGAGAAAATAGCTCAACAAAGCTTGTCAGCTGTTGTTATGATCAAGAGAGTGCAATGATCTAAGAAAACAGGACGGTCACAACATGCAAAAATTGTCTGAATTAGAGTTTGCAATCCAACTTTTCCCAAGTGGCCCCTTTGCACCTACTGTTCTACGTGTAGCCCAGTGTGGTGGCCAGTGAGAGTATCAGATCGGCTCCTGAATCCTCAGGTTCCCTGAGGAGTAGGAGGGGTGAGATGTGATAGTTCAAGGATGCAGAGTGATCTGCAGGTATGACTGAGGTTTCCAACAGCTAAATCCTGAATATCCACATACTTAGCCAGATATCTGATATCTTTTATCCATTTAATTAATTCTGATTGAGTGACACCTTTTGATTTAACTTATTACTTAATTGATGCTGCATTTTCTCTATTCAACTTTTATATATTAATAATGATAAAATAGGATATTGTTTTCAGAATATAGAAGATTTCAATATAGTTCTTAAGAGCATATTATTTCATTTTATCATACTTTCTAGAATTAGATCATGTAAGTATTGTGCTTTAATTTACTTAAATGATAACTGAAGTTGAACCCAATCAGGAAACAATGGAAACATTAAAGATTTTTTCCATATGCTGTGAGATGTGATAACAAAAAGTAATATTTACCTCAATAAATGTTGATTGCAGTTAAATATGTCAAGAAAACAAAAAAGCCATATTAAACACAACCAAATCCCCAGCCTAAATACTTGTGTTTATTTATTCCATATTTTATAAATTAAGTTTGGAAAGTTGATAGTTGTTGATATGGTTTGGATCTGTGTCCCCGCCCAAATTTTGTCTTGAATTGTAATCCTTTACGTGTAATCCTTTACGTGTCTTGGGAGAGACTTGGTGGGAGATAATTGGATCAGGGGGCCTGAGGCATCCCCTGCCATGAGAAACTGTGAGTCAGTTAAATCTGTTTTCTTTATAAATTATGTGTCTGAGGTAGTTCTTTATAGCAGTGTAAAAGCAGACTAAAACAGAAAATTGGCACCTAGGAGTAAGGTGCTGCTATAAGGATAACCATAAAATGTGGAAGTGGCTTTGAAACTGGATAATGGGCAGAGGTTGGAGCAGTTTGGAGGGCTAAGAAGAAGACAAGAAGGTGAGGGAAAGTTTGGAACTTCCTAGAGACTTGTTGAGTTGTTTTGATCAAAATGCTGATAGTGGTGTAGACAATGAAGTCCTGGCTGAGGTGGTCTCAGATGGAGATGAGAAACTTATTGGGAAATGGAGCAGAGGTCACTCTTGCTATGCTTTAGCAAAGAGACTGGTGGCATTTCCCCCTTGCCCTAGACATCTGTGGAACTTTAAGCTTGAGAGATGATTTAGGGTATCTTGCAGAAGGAATTTCTAAGCAGCAAAGCATTCCAGAGGTGACCTTCCTTTTTCTGAAAGTGTACAGTCATATCCTTTCAGAAAAAGATGATCTGAAATTGGAAACTATGTTTAAAAGGCAAGCAGAACATAAAAGTTTGGAAAATTTGTAGCCTGACCTTGCAGTAGAAAACAAAAACCCATTTTCTGGGGAGAAATTCAAGCCATTAGCTGCAGAAATTTACATAACTAAAGAGAATCTAAATGTCAGTAGCCAAGATAAAGGGGAAAATGTCTCCAGGGCATTTCACAGATCTTCATGGCACCCCTTCCCATCACTGACCCTGAGGCCTAAAAGGGACAAATGGTTTTGTGGGCTGGGTCCAGGGCCTCACTGCTCTGTGCAGCCTCAGGACATGGCACCTTGTTTCCTAGACTCTCCAGCTCCAGCCGTGACTAAAATGGGCCAAGGTACAGCTGAAGCCATTGCTTCAGAGGATGTAAGCTCCAAACCTTGGCAACTTCTGTGGGGTGTTGGACATGTGGATGCAGAGAAGATATGAGTTGAACTTTGGAAGACTTCACCTAGATTTCAGAGAATGTATGGAAATGCCTGGGTGTCCAGGCAGAAGTCTGCTGCAGGAGAGAAGCCCTCATGGAGAAGCTCTACCAGGGCAATGCAGAGGGGAAAATAAAGGGTTGAAGCCCTCACACAGAGTCACCACTGGGTCACTAACTAGTGGAGCAGTGAGACAAGGGCCACCATCCTCCAGACCCCAGAATGGTAGATCCACCAACAGTTTGCACCATGCACCATGCACCTGTATAAGCCACAGAAATGGCCAGGCACGGTGGCTTGTGCCTATAATCCCAGCACTTTGGGAGGCCAAGATGGATGAATCATCTGAGGTCCAGAGTTTGAGACCAGCCTGTTCAACATGGCAAAACCCCATCTCTACTAAAAGTACAAAAAAAAATTAGCCAGGCCTGGTGGTGAGCACCTGTAATCCCAGCTGCTTGGGATGCTGAGCAGGAGAATCACTTAAACCTAGAGTGCCCCATTGCACTTCTGCATGGGCCACAGAGTAAGATTCTGTCTAAAAAAAAAAAAAAAAAAAAAGAAAAGAAAAAAAGAAAAGAAAAAAGAAAGAAAGCCATGGAAACTCAACTCCAGTCCATGAAATAAGTTGTGGAGGATGTACCCTGCAGAACCACATGGGTGAAGTCCAACCCTTGTATTCAGCATGACCTGGATGTGAGACATGGAGTCAAAGGAGATTATTTTGGAGCTTTAAGATTCAATGACTGTTCTGTTGGGATTTAGACTTGCAACAGGGCTATTTCCCATTGGTTTGGGCCAATTTCTCCCATTTGGAATAGGAGAATTTACCGAATGCCTGTACCCCCTGAACACTAATGTCCCCTAGAAGCCCTCTTTACTTTCAACCCACATACATGCAATCAAAAGTAACTAAGTTGCTTTTGATTTTACAAGATGATAAGCAGAAGGGACTTCCCTTGTCTCAGAAGGGAATTTCACTTGGACTTTTGTGTTAATGCTGGAATGAGTTAAGACTCTGGGGGACAGTTGAGAAGGAATAATTGTATTTTGCAATGTAAGAAGGACATGAGTTTTGGAAGGGGCAAGGGATGGAATGATAAGGCATGGCTCTGTGTTCCTACTGAAATCATCTTGAATTGTAATCCCCATGTGTCAAGGGAGGAGCCTGGTGGGAGGTAATTGCAACATGGGAGTGGTTTCCCCCATGCTATTCTGGTGATAGTGACTGAGTTCTCAGGAGAACTGATGGTTTAAAAGTGTGGCACTTCCGTTTGCGCTTTTTCTCTCCTGCCACCATATAAGGCATGCCTTGCTTCCCCTTCACTTTTGACCATAATGGCAAGTTTGCTGAGGCCTCCACAGCCATGCAGAATAGTGAGTCAATTAAACCTCTTTTCTTTATAAATTACCCAGTCTCAAGTAGTTCATTATAGCAGTGTGACAATAAACTAATACATTTGGCAACCATTTGTTTCTTATTTTGTTTGTTCTTTATAACCCTTGTTTTGCTGTTTATAATATTGTTTACTGTTTAAATATTTCTAAATTGTATGCATCCAGAATAAAATATAATTTGATTGCATGACTCCTGGGCTTCGTTTTTGACTTACAGACAATCTTCTTATCTCTTTTTTTAAAACATTCTGTTTCTCTCTGGTATATTTATGGTTACAATTTTTCACATTAAATGTTTGATCCTGTCCTGCTTTGCATAAGAAAGAAATTATAAATCCAACATCATTTTTCCTGAAATCTTAATGCAGTTTTTCTGAGAAGGTTAATGAGTCAGTTTATGCTCTCCAATTAGTTAACATGTCACTTTGGTCAGGTATTAAATTCCCATATGTTTTTAGATCTATTACTACTGCTTTTTAACAAGGATCATAGAGATTTTAAATACTCAAAAGGATAGTGAGCTCCTCATTTAATTTTTTTCTTTTTACATTTCTCTTGGTTGTTTAATATTTCCTATGACTATAATAAAATTTGGTCAAGTTCTCACCTCATTCCTCAAAACACAAAATGTATACATTAATTTAGGAGAGTTGACATTTGTCTAATGTCTTTCTATCTAAGGACAAGCACATTTTATACTTACTCATGCTGTAATTTATATACTAGAGTTTCCCTAATCTATGCATTTCACATTTATTTTTAGGGTTGTTGGTAGGCCTTTAAACTTATTATTAATCATAAGTGTTTAATATTTTGAGATTTTAATACATTTTTCCTTCATTCTATATTTTCCCTTTTTCTTTTTTTCATTATGTACTTAGTATAAAACCTGAGCAAGTAGACATGATGGGAAGATAAATCCAAAGTGTCCAGAATATTCTTGACTTTTATGTGGCATATCTTATTTATTTATTTATTTTTTTGAGACAAGAGTCTTGCTCGGTCGCCCAGGCTGGGGTGCAGTGGCCGGATCTCAGCTCACTGCAAGCTCCGCCTCTCGGGTTTACGTCATTCTCCTACCTCAGCCTCCGGAGTAGCTGGGACTACAGGTGCCCGCCACCTCGCCCGGCTAGTTTTTTGTATTTTTAGTAGAGATGGGGTTTCACCGTGTTAGCCAGGATGGTCTCGATCTCCTGACCTCGTGATCCGCCCGTCTCGGCCTCCCAAAGTGCTGGGATTACAGGCTTGAGCCACCGCGCCCGGCCTTATGTGGCATATCTTAAACCCTAGGATGGAGAGAGGATTTGGAGAGTAAAGAATGTGCCTTGATAAGAAAGAAGACAATAGTATAATGCTCCTCTCCAACTACTACTTCACGAAAACCACAGAAACACATGTACATGCCCCATTCAGACTCCTCTAGAATATGAGAAGACAGATGAAAGAGAGGCAGAGCTGGATTTTCTAGTATTCATTCTCTTTTCAACCTTCTTTGGGACACTTAGAGACTTTCTTCAGCAGCAGGCTGAGGGATCTAAGAATCATGGTTGAGTAAGACAATGTCACAGGAGATCACAGAAGCAGATTTTGCTTTCCTGACAAAACTATGGCAATACATGGTCACTCCCTTAATAACCACACATGCTAATGTCCCCGAGAAGCCCTCTTTACTTTCAACCCACATCCATGCAATAAATTCAATTTCTTATAATCATGGTATGTTTTTTCATTAACCCCCACCCCCTGCGATTTTGTGGAGTCCTTTGAAATCAGAAATGCTTCCATATCCCTTGATTTTGTCATTTTAGGAGAGAGGTAATGAGTCCATATATCAGTTGCTGCAATTTTTGCAGAATTCCATAGGGTTCTCAAAGTGTAGAGAAATATGTTTCTCTTGAACTCGTCCCTTAATTTAGTCTATATTTCACTAAGTTTGGGATGTAATTTCATAGTGTAAGACTTAGGATTGCAGTTGTTTCCAGGTTTGATTTTTTTTTTTAATTTTATAAACATTTAAGGTCAAATATTTCACACAACATAAAAGTTAAGAGTGAATATACAGTCAGTAATTACAAAGCAATCTCCTCTGTCACAGCACGATGGCCAAAAAAAAAATATATATATATATATATATATATATATATATATATATATCTCTGCAGTACTCCCAAGAGCCACCTTCCATGGCTTGCAGGGTGAGATAGCTTAACTACATGACATTTTGTTTTCTTAGTATGAATCATTAATAAGATTGGTGTTTTTTTAATATATATTTTTTATTAACATAGAATTTACACACAAAATCTTTCACGCTTTCTGTGTATAGTTCCGTGGGTGCTGAGAAATGTGTACAGTTGCATATCCACTACCACAATCAAGATATGGAATAGTTTGTTTATATTCTAAAAATTAGCCCATCTCCTTCAAAACTGTCTCTCCAGCTCGTGGTCCCTGGCATCCATACATGTGTTCCATGTTCCAACAGTATTGCTACTGCAAGAACATCATACAAATGGAATCAAACAGCATGTAGCATTTGAGTCTGACTTCTTTTACATGGATTTATCCATTTGTTGCGTGTGTTAGTGCTTTGTTCTTATTATGAACAGTACTCCATGTTACAGGTGTACTACAGTTAATTTAATGCTTCATCGGTTAAAAAATATTTGGTTTGTTTCCAGTTTGGGGTGATTACAAATATAGATACTATAAATATATGCTTATGAGGGTAATGCCAAGTAGGCTGGATTGTAGTATAAATAAATGTTAATTAGACATTGCCAAATTGTTTTCCAAACTGGGTATTTTTCATTCTTGCCAGCACTTGATTTTTGTTCCTTTTTTAAGAAGCTGTTCTAATAGGTATATGTTATATACATGTGGTTTTAATTTGTCAAGTGACTAAGAGATTGAGCATTTTTATATTCTTGTTATCTGTATAATTTCTTTGGTGAGGTGTGTTTAAATCTTCTGCCCAATTTTTCATTACTTTCTTAGGAGTGTTTGAGAGTTGTTTGTATATTCTGCACACAAGTCCTTTATCAGGCATATGATTTGAAAATTTTTCTCTAATTATTTGCATTGAGTTTTCAATATCTTAGCAGTGATTTTTACAGAACAAAAGTTTATTTATTTTGATAAAGTACAAATTATTCTCTCTCCCTTTCTCTCTCTCTCTATATATATATATGAATACATAATGTATAATGATAAAAATCAATTGAGCATATATTCTTGTGAACGTATTTCTGGACTCACTCCTCTGTTCCATGCATCTCTCTTTACATATACATATATCCTTTTCAAAGACCACCTGATGTTAAGTACTATTGCTTCATGATAAATCTTAAAATATGACAGCAAGAATTCTCCAACTCAGTTTTCATTTTAAAAATCATTTTATCTATTAGAGATCCTTTGTCTTTTCATATAATTTTAATAATTTATTAATTTGTCCACAAAATCCTGTGGGAAAATTTGTTTATAATTTTACTGACTCTACAGAAGAATATGAACAACTGTAGGCTCTATAGAATCACGACAACCGGGTGACCTCTCCTCCCTGGCAGAAGATATGATTAATTTATTTGAATTGAGTGGGTAGCAGGGAACTAAAACCTACCAGTCAGAGATGAATTCATACAATAAGATATTATTTAGCCTTAAAAGAGAAGCAAATTCTGTCGTTAGTGACAACATGGATGAAGCTGGAGAACATTATGCTAAGTGAAATAAGACAGACACATGACAACACGATTCCATTTATACAAGGTATCTAGAATAGTCAAACTCAGAAGCATCAAATGGTGAATGCCAAGGACAGTGGGGAGGAGGAAATGGGGAGTCAGTCAATGGATAAAAGTTTCTGTTATGCTAGATGAGTAAGTTCTAGAGATCTGTTTACAACATTGTGCCTGTGTTTAACAATACTTTATTGCACACTTAATTTATTAAGAGAGTAGATTTCATGTGAAGAGTTCTTGTTTTTAAAAAAAAAGGCAAAAAGAAACATTTGGAGGTGAGGTGTACGTCAATTTCCTTAATTTTGTTGACAGTTTCACAGGTGTATGCTTATGTCCAAGTCACGGAATTGTATGCATAATTTATGTGCAGTCTCTGAGAGAGAAAGACAGAGAGAACCCAGAATAAACAGGAGCTGTGCCTAGTTCACCTGAGAAAAAGGGTGTCTTGGCTGTGGACCTTATCTTTGGGAGGAGTGATCAGAAGAGAATTTGCAGTTAGTACATCATGGCATACCTATTTATTCTCTATTTTACATTCAGCATTTTTTTTTTCTTAAAATTATAGGAGTTGTCATGTTTAACGTTAGTGGAATCTCCAATTATAACTAAAATTTGAATCCCAGTATTAATTAAAGCTGTGAAGGATTGTGCAAAATGCAATTAGTGCATTTTAGTAGATGGTAAAGTTAATTTTGAACCTATGTTGTAGAGGTGCAAAAGCTAATCAACTCCCCTTTATATTTTTTTTGCACAAATTATTTTAGTAAAGTTTGAATTTCCAATTGGGTCAATGTGTGCACCTACTTTTTTCTAGTCTTTTTTGTTTTCTCCTTTTTTATCGAGGTTTCTTCCTCCTTTCCCCTCATCTTTCATTCCTTCCTCTCTCTTTTTGTTTTCCATGTTTGTCACTATATATACCTGAGTGTGTGTGGGGTGCGGGGCTCCTCTCTACTCTACTCATACTTATAAACTTATTCCTCCAGAGAGCCTCAAATCAGTATCATTGTGGTTAGAGACTTTCCTGATGGCAATTGTTGCTTTATAGGGATGAAGGACCTCGAGCTTAAGTCAAACTAAAATTAACTCTTATTGTGCCTCAGTGGTGTCTGGGGTGTTTTCCCTACCACCCGGAGAATCAGGATGTTTGTTGCAAGAGAGATAAAGACAGCAGAGTGGCACAGTTAGAGTGCTGGGCTCATAAACCAGATATTGATGCGCTGTAACCATCCTCTGCTATGGCCTCGTCTTTTCTGCAGTACAGGCTTCCTTTTCTTCCCCTCTTTTCCTCTGTACACATTCCTTCAGAGTATTTTGAATTTCTAATCACATAAATCATGACTTTTAGTTCTATTTCTGTCTGATGATTCAGGGTGCAAAGTGCATTGTGGGTGGTTACAGGGAAAAACCCAGGAGCCCAACAGTCGCTCTCATGAGTGCCTCCCTCCTTCTCCAGGGAGTGCCAGTCAATCTTCCCAGGTGAGAGCTTCACAGTCATAATTTCATTTTGTCTTGCTTGGGGTGACAGCCATCAAGCTTGTGATTGCAAGATTATTCCTTCGGTCAGCTGGTAAGCAGCAGTACTAAGCAAAGCCTAGACACACTGGCTACGGGTTGTGCATTCTCCTTCCCCTTTTCTCATCAGTGTCTGGGCCACAGGCTGCCATGGTCGGGCACCTCATTACCCTGGGAGGTCAGGGAACAACACAGGGCAACAGCAAAAGAAGCAGAAGCACAGAACATGAGCAAAGCCACTACCCTTGCCTGAACATCAATGACTCACATTAGGCAATAAAGTGCCACGTTTAATTCTCTCTGGAGTGGTGGTTGTTTTCATTCCCACAAGCCTCACAAAGGTCCATTACTGGTCCTAGCCCCACCTATCTGCCTATCTGCCATCCCATTCTGTTTGTAATGCCAATTGATAAGGCTGCCCCAAACTGCCAATGATAGTCACCAGGACAAATGCAGTGAGCAAAGAGCTCCAGCCTGTCCCCTGTTTAGTGGGACTCAAGCCCAGTTTACTGAAGGAACTGTGTTGTCACTGCTTTTCTGACTTGCCAAACAAGTGCTCAGTCTGACATTAGGCTATGTCGGGGTATAGTCAAATAATAGCAATTCTGGTCTTAGCGAGAAGAATGTTTTAGGGTGGGCATTGATGGAAAAACTCAAAAAAGGTACAAACTGCACAGACAAAAGCATAAACCAACAAGTAATTGGAAGGTCTGTCTCTAAAGGCTTCACTGTATCACAGAACAAGTTAGTTAGCAAAGCACTGTTAATTAAAGCTGAGCAGGTGTAGGTTATGGATGGGCCATCCTGTTCATTATGCCAATTGTTTTAATTGCCTCAGATTCCTCCCATTGGTTCAGGATGGATTTCAGCTTAGGGTTAAGCAGATGGCCAAATACATGCCACCTGACACTGGACAGATGTGATCTACAGAACTTTGTTAGTCACATATACTCACAGCCTGTGGAAGGAGGACCTGCTTGCCACATAGGGTTTACACTTGGGAATGGAGTGAACAGGCAGGGGCTGTGGGAGGCAGGGTTTGTAGTATCAAGGTGAGATGACCCCTTGTTTCCACTAGAGGATGTGATTGACCTGTTTGAATAATTCCATGGGCTGGCAGGGAACTGAAATCCACTATTCAGAGGTAAGCAGGAACTCTGCCTGGTCCCCTAGACTAGGAGACTTATACAAACGGGAACTTGTTGTTAAGCCATGCATGTCTTTATTTTATGAAAATGTCATGACGGCACAGATGAATAGTTTTTTGGGTCTTATATTTGGGTCTTGCACCACATATACGTTCTGTCCATTTTTGCGGAATATATTTTGAAACTCTGTTGTTAAGTACATTAACATGCATGTCTACTTCCCCGTCTTGAATCATGGATCTGTTTATCATAAATATTTGAAAATCATATATTTGATAGGGGATTTGTATCCAGAATGAATAAAGAAACAACAAGAAAAAGACAAATTACCATGTTTAAAAATGAACAAAGGGTTTGAATAGATATTACTCCAAAAATAGCCAATAAGCACATGTTCAACATTTTATTAATCACACAAATGCCAATCAGAATCACAAGGAGATACTAAGTTTTGGAGAGGGTATGGAGAAGTTGGAACACTCATAATCTGCTGTGAGGATGTCAAACAGTGCAGCCACTTTGGAAAACACTTTGACAGTTACTCAAAAGGGTAAGCTTAGAGTTAGCATAAAACCAAGCAGTTCTATGCCTGGGTATATACCCAAGAGTACTGGGAGCGTATATACAAACAAGAACTTATACATGATTGTTAATAGCAGCATTATTCATATTAACCAAAAAATTGAAACAATCCAGCTATCTACCAACTGACATATATTAATAGTTAAATAAAATTTGGCATATCTATAGAACGTGATATTATTTGCTAATAGAGAGAAAAGAATTAGTGATACATGCCATGGCATGGATAAACCTTGAAAACATTATAATAATAAGAATCCAGTCACAAAAGATCATAATTTGTATGATTTAATTTAGATGAAATGTCTAGAATAGGGAAGTCTACACATTTGGAAAGTAGATTTATGGTTGTTTCAATTTGGAGGAGTTGAGAATAAATGGGGAGTGACTGCTAATGGATATGGGGTTTCTTTGTAGAATGATGAATATGTTCTGAAATTGATTGTAGTGATAACTACATCACTCTAGAAGGAAACTGAAAACATTGAATTGAATACTTTAAATGTGGGAATTGTTTGGTGTGTGAGTTATGCCTCAATAAAGTTGTTATATCAAACAAACATATGCCTGCCTCTCTACAAAGAAAACAGCAGACTAGAGGACTTCATTGGTAAGTCAAAAAGTACCAGATTTACACAAGATGTTCCATATGACAGAAAAAAAGATTACTTCTCAAACATATTTTATGAGGCCAGCATAACATCGATATCAAAACTGAGCAAAAGGTTATGAAAGAAAAGTTGCAGGTGGATCTTCTGGTGAACATAGATATTAAGATCCTTTCCAACAAAATCTGAAACATAAAAAAGGCATAATACATCAAAACCAAGTTGGATTTATTTCAGGGATACAGGCAGATGCTAACAGTCAAAAATTAATGTACTTAAAGCCCCTCCCAAATGCTGGCAGACCACTGCGCATGCGAACAGCTCACCCAAGGAAACATCCAGGGAGGAGAGACACAAATTTCTGGAATCACGCCAATGTATAAAACCCCAACTAAAGGGCTGAACAGCGCACTTGGATCTCTCAAGTTGCCTACTTGGCTCTCTTCCAAGTGTGCTTTACTTCATTTCATTCTTGCTCTAAAACTTTTTCATAAACTTTCACTTCTGCTCAAAAACTTGCTTCAGTCTCTCACTCTGCCTTATGCCCCTCAGACAACTTATTTCCTTTGAGGAGGCAAGAATTAAGTTGCTGCAAACCTGTATGTATTCACTGCTGCTAACACTAACACAGATATTTTATTAGTATTTATTTTTGACGTTTCAATAGATCAGAGAAAATTCTCAAAAAGATTTTCTTTTTGAGGTTTTCTCAAAAAGATCAGAGAAAATTCCAAGTATTCCATCACCCATCTTGAACTATGTATTTCATTAATATACAGTTGTTATCTAAAAATATGACTATTGCACAAATTAATTTTAGAATAATAAGCAAATTCCTGAGACTAACAAAAGAAAGAGTGAAACTGTCTATATGCTTCCAAAACATTAATGACTTTCCCTGGTTATTGGGAGCTTTTATTAATATAAGCTTCACACTAAACATTTTGTCATGGCTTATAGAATTAAGCATCTCATATTTTATAAAACAAAACTTTCAGTATAGTATGTCTAATTTGTGTACCTATTGATTTAAGCTTTGGAATTTACTATGAATGCAGCCAAATATAAGTGAGCATATTCTGAACATTATGAAATGCACTTATGCATTTTTATGAATTGGCTTCTTTCTTAGCTGGTTGCATAGCCTCCATAAAATTGAATACCGGAAGAATTTCAATAGCAAATAATTGACTTTCCACTTATTTATTACTACTACCCCTCATTTCTGTTTTCTTGGCACTAAATAACCTAACCTTAGAAGCATGTATTGAGTAGTTTTGACATAAATGGAAAATTGACATTGTTTGCTAAAAGAGAGCACTAGTCAGTTATAATAAAATATTGGACTGCCCTACTTGTTAAATATAAACTGTTATATGTTCTCATTCAAACACCCTTTAATATTCTTGGTTCTCTATCTCCATTGTCACTATCCTACTTTAACTCCAGTTATTTTATTGCTGGATCCATATACAGCCTCCTATCTGTTCTACTTACATCCACCCAACACATCTCCAATCATTTTCCATACAGAGAGATCCCAATAATGGGAAAAATGAATTATGTCATTTTTCTGCTTAGAACTCTTCAATGTTTGCCCAATGTTTCCACCCTTTTCATTATCTCTCTTCTACTCATTGTGGTTTTCTTTTAAACAGCTTCTTCGTTAAGACTAATCTGTTTGGAGTCTTGACATGTACGCTGTTTCGTCTGCTTAGAAAATACTTTGTCTTTTACTTCACAACCAGATTAGTTTCACACTTATATTTTATTCATTCAGGAAACTTCTATTTATCATATACAATGTTCCAGATAACTATGATAATATTAGGGAGTAACTTCAGACATGTGCCCTGACCCTCAACGTTACTATAGTCCAAGGACCAAAAAAACAAAAACAAAAAAACCCAGCAAATTATTGCACAAATTAACTTGTAATTCTGAGAAAGTGTTCCAAAAGAAAAGCATGTGGTGGTTGGAAACATATCCTAACAGTGTAATAAAGAGATTTCATCTAACTATAGAGGACAAAGAAACTTTCCAGGGAGAAAGGATGATTAGCTGACTTGTGAATGAGTAGCAATTAACTAGGCAAAGTGAAGGAAACTGCAGCAGGAATGGTGAGATCAAGAGGGAAGACCTGAATTTTCCCTTCCTAGTGGAAGGCCTCCCAGACACCCCAGATGACAATAAAGTGCCCCTGCAATAAACTGCCCCTAGGTCTCTTGCAGTCTGCCCTCCTCTTGATCTTCTCTGTCACTCAGTTCCATTTCATTTTTTGTACTGCTTCCCACCATTAGCATTCATCTACTTAGTGGCTTGTAATAATGGCTGTTCCAAGTTCCTTGTTTACGCAGATTAGCATCTAGAACAGAAATATACTCCTCTTTCCTTCCCCGACCCCCAGAGGCAAATTCCAGGGAAGGGCATTGATTGACCCTGCTGGGTCACAGACTGGGGCATTATTGTTGGCTATCCCTGGATTCTGTGCTCACTACTGTACCCAGAGTCAGGGCTTTTTGTCAGAAGATGCACAGGGGAGAATCACGCTGAACAATCAGAAACAATCACTGTGACAATTTTCAACCACACTCAAATTTTGGCCCCCTCCACTAATTTTTTTTACTCTTATTTACTTATTTGAGAGCACTTCACTTTGAAAGGTGATTCAGTCTTCTTTAAATATTTAGAAAAATGACAAACTTAAAGAAGACTAAGAAACCATTTACAATGTGACTAATGTAAACTTTTTTTCACATTAGTAAAGTTGTTATAGTGGAATACTTGAAATTATATCACATACTAGAATTCAGAAGCATTTTATAACCACAAGAGAATTAGAAAATTTTTAGCCAGCTGTTTCAGCTTTCATAAGAGCTAAACCTTTTTCTGCACTCACTCATAAGACAAGAATGGATTGTATTAACTTTTCCATTATACTGAAAATTACTATGTCACCCTTGAAACCCCTCAACCCCTGGAAAATTCCTCCAAATAGAAAATAGTGCATCTAACATGGAAATATTTCACCATCCTCGATAAAATGTAATATGGATGAAAATATAAGTGAATAAAATAAACAGTTATAGTAAACTCACCAAGTTGGAATGTTAACTGTTATTTTAAGAGCTGCCAATCTACGTTGCATATCATAATAAATTTCAGAGTAGAGACTGGTGTTCTGCTTTATCGTTTGGGATCCCTGGCACTCATTCAAGGGTACAAAGAAAATAAACCTATAGTCCTAAATTATCTATAGTAATATGTTTGTCTACGTGTATGTTAAAATTATATATAGCAACAATTTCATTTAACGAGAGTGAGCATTTACAAATTTATTGAATGCTTACTCCATGCCTAGCACAGTTCTTGGTATTTGGGATATGTCACTGAATAAAGTCAAGTCCTCAGAACTTAAATAATTTATGTCCTAGAAAGTTCTAGTTATTTATATTGATAGTTATGTGAAAATTTCAAAGATATCTCACAATGTAAGGAGTAAGGAATCTAGGATAGCATGCTCCTCAGACCCTACAAGTAGGCATTTATCTTGGATAAATCAGTGTGTTTCATAGACTGGCTTTGATCCAGATAGATTAAGAAATCTGACATTGAGTGCATCAAATGGTGCTATGTCTCTCACAGGTGGAATCAATTAGCTAAGTTTACAGACATCAGTGACTATAACAAAAACACTGATTTATTGGCTTACATTGATAACTACAAAGGCTGTTATCCAGGGACTAAACAACTTTATGCCTTCTTTGTAAATACTTTCTGAGAAAAGCCAAACTGTAATGAGAAAATTGCTTATAGAGCACGATATTAACAACATTGTTGTTAAAAATAGGTTTCAAATGTTTGCAGTATCAGGCTGAACATATATGCTAATATGAGCATTCTATGAAATATCTAGCTCCAAATTTGCCTCCTGTGATACTACCCTAAAATCCACCCATAGAGAAACAGAGATGCTCATACTTCTCTGCAGCTGATTATAAAAAGAGCACTCTGATTGTCTGATTAGAAACATTATATCCCAGTCTTCCCATTGATTTTGCCTCAAATCCACCAACTTGGGAAAATAAAAGGAAAAACATGCAGAAAACACACTTGTCTCTGCTTTTGTTAATTGCATGATCTTCCTACTTCCCAGTCAACCTGCCTTCACAAAAATAACACTGGATTTCAATCTATAACTCCCTTTATTTCTCTAAATAGACAATAATATTCTCAAATGACTTTTTTTTTTTTTTCCTAAATGGTAAGCTCTTAATCTGTGACACTGTTTCTTGACTTACTCTCTGAAGGTGGGTTTTATGCAGTCTTAATGATATTCCTCACTTCTTCCCCACCAACCACAAGTATATTATTTTAAACTGTCCCTTGTCTGCTCACTGTAAACATCTCTGTTTGTTTGTTTGTTTTGAGATGGATTCCTGCTCTGGCACCCAAGCTGGAGAGCAGTGGTGTGATCTAGGCTCACTGCAACCTCTGCCTCGCAGGTCCAAGTGATTCTCCCGTCTCAGCCTCCTGAGTAGCTGGGACTACACATGTGCCACCGCACTTGACTAATTTTTGTATTTTTATTAGAGAAGTGGTTTCACCATGTTGGCCAGTTTGGTCTCAAACTCCTGACCTCAACTGATCTGCCTGCCTCAGCCTCCCAAAGTGCTAGGATTACAGGTGTGAGCCACCGTTCCTGGTCTGTAAACGGCTCTTTAAAATTGTTTGGCCTTACATGCTCCTGGTACATCCTCTGTAGATGAGTTTATTATCTTTCTCACTCATTTCCCCAATTGCAGTGTCCTGTGTCTCCATGAGGAGTTGTAAGTCTGGTTTATACACATAACACAAAAAGTGATCCCTACAAAAACAATGGCAATTGTGCAAAATGTGGTGCTTTCAATGAACTCTTACATTGAAAAACAGCACTTATGATACTGAATTACATGTAAATAATGTATATACAACAATGGTGTGTCTGTTCTTAAGGGTCACTCTGCAAATGGCTTCTAATTCACCATATAACCCATGCTTCTCAAATTAACATCAGATCTGCTTCTCATCATTGCCTGAAGTCGTAATGTCATGACCCATCAGATAAATCTAATTTAATGTTTGGTTATTGGTATGTCATAGACTTACACAGGACATATTCCTTTACTACTAAAATCATTGCTGCTGAAATATTCATTCATTCTTTAGTTAGTTAGTTAGCCACTTATGGCAGACATAGAGATTCACCACTCAGATCTTTCTTCCTTCAAGCATTAGACTCATTTCCCAGCTGCAAACACTGTAGGGAGCCTTACAGCTTTAACTTCATCATGGTTTGATGGCTGTCCTTGCCCACTCCTGCTTCCTCTTATTTCCTTTCCCAGGTGTGTGTGTGCCCAATATAACTTTTGTAGTCCTAATTCCAGTCAGTATCTGTTTCCAGGAGGACGCAATGATACTAGAACTGAGGTTTTTGAATTGGATCACTTACTGCCCAACTGGGAATGAGAACCACATACCGAGTGAACTGTGAGTTATGGATAGTCCCCAGCTCAAGCTTGCAGTCCAACTGCTAACATTTCGCCATGTCACTGGTGCAATGACTCAGGCTATGAAAAAATGCAGAGAAAACAATGCATACAAGGTAAAAAATGGAATTTGTTATTAAATTTCATTGCCAACCTGTTGAAAGATACGGAAAAGCTAAAAACTGAATACTTGAAAACTAAGTGTAAAATCCAGGACCCCTAATATTCTGCAGGGAGAGAAAATAAAAAGCTAAAGACAAACTCAGAATTTAATAGAATGGCCAAGTTTGAATGACATTTGAATATTCAGCTAAAGCAGGTCTATTATGTCAAGCCTATGGCTATGATTGAGAAAATCTAGGTCTCTGACACATGGGATCTGGGTGAATGAACCCAAAGGTATCAACTTCCCAGATGTCTCAGAATCATCAGAGACTGTATATGTGGCCCATCCTTCCCTACTAAGAGTTGTGATTTTCCTGTGTGGGAAGACACTGCAGAAGCCTCCCTTAACCAAAGTAATAGGGCTAACCTTGGGATCTGCCCTCACCATCTGTCCTGTCTTCAAAGCCAGTGGCTAGAAATAAGTAGCAGCATATCTTAGCCGACAGCATGCTACATAACCCTACAGAGGTAGGGAACTCTGTCAGAAGAGCTGTAATTATCTGGCAAGTAGTGGCAGCAGCTGGAGGAGTATCAGTGACACTAGATTTTGAGAAAGTTTGCTAAAGAGGATCATATAATAAGATTAGATAAAGGAGGATTTTTTGAATTAGGACCTCCTTGGGATACACAATTTAATATCATAGCAGGCACCCCAGCAAATTTCCTCCTAGAGTGGTACTAAAAGCCTGAAGAAAATGATGGTTTTGTTGAACCAAGCTGAAATGTCAGATGCCTTGGCAGAAATGGAGAAATGTATTAAAAGGCTCAGGAAGGTGAGCGAGAAGAGTGGATATATTCTATGTAAAGCTAGATACTCCACCAAAGGATGACATTTCTGAAAAAGGCAGACACACAGTTCACCGAGACCACCAACAATGCAATGGTAAAAAAGACACTAACATTACTAAGAAATTAAGTGATGCCTCTCCTTTGCACCAGAGCTGCAAAAGAGGCTGTCACAGAGTGTGACTCATTTAATAATGATGAGGATGATGAGTTTATGAAACGATAGAGAGCCTGTTGTGGTGCTTAACAACTAAAGCTGGGTGTCGGGGGAAGCAGAAGTGTCACAATTTTATAATTATTTACAAGGTTGGAGTGCAGCCTAGGGTATCTGACATTCAGAAAGTTATGGAGACAATTAAGTTAATATGGTGCTCCTGGGAGCAAGACAGAGGGGCTATTAACAAAGTATTGCTTAATATATAGAATCTAAATAAAGCAAGAACAAATCACAAAGGCACTGCAATGCTAGAATGTCACCATCCCTTGTCAATTTTCCTGGACTGAAACCACTTTTCAGACTTACAACCTGTTGACTGAAGAGATGAATGGTTCCCCAGGAAGAGGGAACCTCTAAAACTGTAAGTAGTATGTAAGAAGGACCCTCTAAAACTGTGAGTAGTATGTACTGTAATGATTCCCTTTAGTGGTGTGTGTGTGTGTATGTGCGTGTGTGTGTTTGCTTTGTTGTTCTGTGTTTCTGTTTTCATTGTTTAAAAAATGCTTTCTTGACCCACTTTTGAAGTTCTGGTCAGTTTCCCTTCTTGAGAAACTGACTTAATTTCATATGCCAACCACTGTCCTTACTAGGCTCTTACACAGTGGACCACTATTCAGTCCCTAATTGTCCCAGAGCCAGATGGCAGACAATTAGGGACAACACCTATGATCCAGAGCCTGCAAAATCATTCAAATTAGCCAATCTAGAGAGAGCCCACACAACTTAACTAACCCTACCACAATTGCTGTACATAAGCTGCCCTGTAGAGCCTGAGCCTGATGTTACAATGTCCCAGGTGCAACCCCACATGTGGCTCTTCCTGCAGCCTTGTTTTGTATGAAGCTGTAAGTAACAAAAAGTTCTGCCTTCACCTACAGTTTTATTTATAGTTTCATCTACAGTTTCATCAACGGCATCTGTGGTGTCATTGTGTTGTATTTCACTATCAAAATTATCATTAAGTCTTATAAAACACCCAGATTTTTCCCAGTGAGGCCTATGGAATTTACTAGGGTAACTCCATATTGAGGAAAGATGAGTTGACATACATATTTAGAAATCTGAACTGTTATTCTAGTTGGGGGATGAAGGGCTTAGGTAATATAGAGAGTCTGGTTGAGGTTGAGTTTATGGTGGATCCACTGTACCTATAGACAAAACTAGGGGCCATTTCCAAAATTCTGGAATGTATAATTGCTACAGACATATATAATAGTTGGAGTAACCACTATATTGGTTTCTTATCCTGTAGATTAAGGGCTATCATAGTATAAAAAAAAGTAGAATTAATCTGAATTATACCCCAGCCAGTATCTCTATGAGGATATTAGCAGAAATATTTTAAAAAATACAATGGCAATTGTCTCTATTATATATCTCCATTACATTAGTAAGTATGTTTTCTGAAGAAACTAGATAGATTTTAAAGTATAACTGGACTACCAAATCCCTCCAAGAAGTAGACCTGCACCATGCTCATGTGGTTTATTGCTAGAGCAGATTAATGTGTCTTAGGTATGTGGTACATAGCCACAGATTTAGTGAATGAGTTATTTTCTATCCCAGTCAGGAAAGGGGATCAGTTTACATTATCATGGAGTAAACAGGGCAGCAACTGGGAAGGTATATTATCAATGGCTCAGACCACTCTACTTAAATCTTTTTTACAGGAAGATTAACTCGTGATTTATTCTGATAATTTGAAAGCTTTGCTCTCTAAGCTCTCCTGTGAACTTTTCTCCTGTGAACTGTTCTTTGGTTGGTTAGTTTTTCTAATCAATTTTAGATGACATCTAGTGCTCTATTTCTAAAACTGCTTACAGTAATACCGGAAGTAAGTTATATCTTTTGAACAATGACTAGTCAGTAAAGGCTGATATAGTTAAAAAGAATCAAACCTTTTCAACTAATTTGAATCAATTATATTTTTAAAAGGCAATTAGAATAATTGTGCTGATTTACTAACTACAGATTTAAATTGTGAATACATTTTTAAAAATTTATTTACTTTTTGTATTTTGTAATGTACTATATTTTTGCACTAATTTTTAATTGATTTTCCCTTAGGTTTAGTGTGCTAATATTATAGACATTTTAGAATTTTATACTTATGTTTAAAATTCAATGATACATAGGAAAAAATAATAAGCAGTTTTTGAGGAAAAAGGATAGTTTTATAGTTTACGGTTTCCAGTTTTACAGAAAGAAAAGTCTCAGAACCTTAACTGGTGGAGTTTCAGAAACTGATGTGAAGTTATGAAAGACAGAACATGTATAAATTATACAGATGAAAAGGGCTGATAAAAAAAGAAAGAAAAAAACAACTTTCTTAGAATGGAATGATAATGATATCCAGAGGTTTTGAGGAGGTAAGATTAAAAGAATTTAAATTACTTGGTCTTCATCCTCTTAAATAAAATAAAAATTGAGAAGGAAAAATGAACTCTATAGTGATTTCTACATATATTAATCCATCCATTTTACCTATTAATTCTAAAATACTTCAATGTAACTTTATTTTATATCATGAAACTATCCCTGTATCCTTGTATCAAATTCTATCTTTTCTAATTTTTTGTTGTTCTCCATTCTTCCTAGCAATTTTAATCTCATGTTTTGTATTTGGGCTGCATATTTATACTCCTATTTCCATTTATTCTAATCCTCATAGATGTCTCACTACCTCTTAATTTAGTTCTATCAACTACACATGCAAAACACTCTAGTATAATAACAAGGACTTGCTGACGTATGTGGACATGTAAATCTGTCTTAACCCTCAACTGTTGTTATCCTGTTTGTTTCTTAGCTTGTATTGTTGAACTCCATATAATATTCTGTAAGATCTTAATTATTTTCCCATTATTCATTTCTTTATTGTGTTTATGTTATGTTTCCTTGACTATGTCAGTCATGGGTAAAAATATCCAAAGGATACACTCTTCCCTATTATGTAGAAAATAACCCACTTGATTAGAATTTATTATTAGAGTGTTTTTCTAGATGGCATATAAATCTTTTAGTTTAGGGTTATCAATGTTACTTAGAGTCTAACATTATTTAAGAATCTGCAGTAACTGAAATAAGAATAGACAGTAAGCATGTAATTTCCAAATACACTACTGAATAATTCATTTCAAAATTCATTGCTTTGGAAATATGCCGTCTATTTAAAAAGCTTCAGATAGAAACTAAAAAAGTGGAATATACTTTTTTAAAATGGGCTTCGAAAGACCTTTGCAAGTATCTTAAAATTGTGTCTCTATTTTCTTAGAGCTGTTTGATAATGAGAGATTTAATCTAGACTCAAAACTATAAAAATTCTAAGGCATTATTCATGAAAGAAACATAAAGGGAAAAATAATAATCTAGTGTGCAATCAAAATAAAAGTGAGGATATATTCAGGAAATTGTGATTACTCACATATCATTTATGACTATTTTCTTATTCCAAGTAAATGGTAACTTGGTCATTTCATTTAAAAGTTTAAAAAAATATCTTGACTAGTTGTCCAAAGAGACTTAATCAATTTCCCTAGGATATTATTTTTAAAATTATTGCAATTATCTTTTAACAAGTTTTTATATATTTTAATGCAGAGTGTGAACATCAGCCTACTTCGTTATTATAGCATTATCCAATTCTTTCAAATGTATTGATACTAAAGCAAACTTAATTATGTGAATATGACATTTTTTTCTCTTCTATGTTTTTCTACTTCATTTCACCCAGTGAAACACTTTTGTGAACAATTACCAAATTATCTCATCCATGTTCTTCCACCCTAGTCCCTCTTTACCTTCTTCCTTATTTCTTACCATTTTTTCTCCACATACACTACTAGTTTCTACTGGCATCTAGATACCACGTTCATTTTAAAATGACCCAGATTTTTAGATTCATGATTGCATTTTGTTGGCTAATTTATCGTAGTGCTTTTTCCAGTCCATGTCATCTATATCAGAGAAAGTTCTCCTGGAAGTTCAATTGCAGAATTCTTCAACATGGAATTTCAAGCAATTTAAAAATTTACAAAAACAAAATCTCATGATCCTAGGTAGGCAAATAGAGCTATACCCCTGTGTTAGGGTTCTCTAGAGGGACAGAATTGATAGGATGATGTACATATAAAGGGGAGTTTATTAAGGAGTGTTAATTAGCATTATCACAAGGTGAGGTCCCACAGTAGGCTGTCTGCAAGCTGCGGAGCAAGGAAGCCAGTCTGATTCCCAAATCTGAAGAACCTGGAGTCTGATGTTCCAGAGCAGGAAGCATCCAGCACGGGAGAAAGATGTAGGCTAAGCCTGTCTAATCTTTCCACGTTCTTCTGCCTGCTTTTATTTTGGCCTCATTGGCAGCTGATTAGATTGTGCCTTCCCATACTGAGGGTGGGTCTGCCTTTTCCAGTCCACAGAGGCACATGTTAATCTCCTTTGGCAACACTCTCGCAGACACACCCAGAAAGAATTCTTTGCATCCTTCAGTCCAATTAAGTTAACATTCAATATTAACCATCACAAACCCCCAGGGCCAGTTGTTAACATTTGCTATCACACTACTGAGTTCGTTAACATTACCTTCCATTTGTAGTTAAACATCCCCCAAATGGTGCCTTATGTGTGCACTCAATCCAATGACTCATCAGTGTGAATCTCATTCTTTCATGAAGAGATGGTTCTATCAGTTTCTGATCTTCTATTTTATGGAAACACAGGCTGAGGATGTATACCATATCCTCATTTCCGCATGCATTTACTCTCCATACCCAAAACCTGTACAAAGTAGGATAAAAGAGGAGCAGGAACAAATAAAGCATTGCCCCACTGCTCCCAGAAACTGAGCTACAGCTAAGCTAGATACAGATTTTTGTTGGGTCTATTTCCCACGGGACTAAAAGCTTCTGTAAGACAGCAAATGGGGAAATGTGATGCCTCACCATGACCAGCAGGGATCTGGACCTATGTTAACCTTTCAGAAGAGCAGTTGATGTTCCAAAAAAATTAAATGAGGAAGTATATATAAAGATAATTTTTGAAAAGTAAGCCCAAGTTTCCCATTATTATAAACACAAAGAATAATGTTAAAATGTGTAGTTAATTGTTAGGAAGTTCTTTTACTTGTATATAACATAGAACAACCAATAAATTGTTTTCAAGCAACAATGGAAAAAAATAGCAGAATTTATATGAAATATGAGAGAGAGAGAAGAAAAAAAAAAACACAACAGATGGCTTTTGTAAATTTTTTTTTCCTTTCATATTAGCTGACAGCCGGCAAAGAGGTCAGTCAGGGTCTTCTGCCTCTTGGCAGTCCGACAGGTCATCAAGGAAAACAATTTTAACTGTTTATGGATTCTCTTGACAAACTGGCGCACGCATAACGGGCTGTCTCTGTATAGTATCTATCAGGGTCCTTTGTTAACACTTTCTTCTTAGAATAGTTCTGCACATGGCCCTTACATCAGAATTCCTCAAACTAGAGCTGGGAATCAGGTGATATTGCTAAAATTCCTCAATGAAAAGTTGTACCACCTCTGGCAATAACATAACCTCTCATTTATTTATTTTTTGACTATATTTTAAAAAATCATCATGAGTTTCCACTTTTATCAGCATACTGTTATGGTATTACTATGAACTAATAAATATTTTAAACTCCCAATTGCAAAACAAAAGTTCTGAATGGAATACCCACCACCATCAACAACCTGCACATCTCTCAGTCTTCTCCATTGCAAAACTTATTTGTTCAGTTGTCTCAGAAGAAAAATTTAAATATGAAATTCCTGGGCCTAATGGGCCCATTAGAAGCACAGCAAGTAAGCCTGGGCCATTTGTTAGTAGAAAAGCAGCAGATGTGGCTTGTAGAGCTCTTGATCATGCGGAGTTTTGAGGCCATTATAAGGACTCCTGCTTTTACTTGGGAGGATTTACTGCAGTTTACATTTTAACAGGAGCCCTCTGTGTGAGTATTGAGAACAGAATGCTGGGTAGAAATGGTGAGTATATGAACTCTTTTAGGTGGATTTATTGCAATAATCCAGGCAAGAGTTGATAATGGCTTGGACTAAAGTGTAGCTATAGAGATGCTGAGAAGAGTTGGGATGCTGGGTAAAAGATATGTTTGTGGAAAGAATATGGTATATGAGAGAAAGAGGGAAATCAAGATCGACTCTGGTTGTGTTGAGGTTGAACATTGTACTGAAGAAGTTTTATGCCGTAAACGTTCTGCTGAAGTCATTTTAATAAGGTTGTGTGTTTGTACTTGTGGATATAACTGAAGAATTAGAACAGCTGCATTTCATAGGATTATTTTGGACATCTAGATATGGGGTAGAGTTGTGAGACATTGAAAGGATGCTCAACCCCATTCATGGCTAAATAAATGCAGTAAAAACACCAAGGAGATATTTTTCCCTTATCAGTTTGGCAAAAGCACAAAGCTTAATAGTACAAAGAATGATAAGGGAAGGAAGGGATTTTCATACACCGAATGAATGTGGGAAAGTAATTTGGTAGGACCATGGATGGGGGGTGATATGGTATCTAGCTTTTAACCAGAAATTGTACTGCTCAACATTTAGCCTACAGATAGATTTGTAGGTATGTTTCACACATAAAGATATGCATTGTAGCTCTGTTTTTTATTTTTATTTTTTTGCAATAAAAATCTGAAAGCAACCTAACTGCCCATAGGTCATTGGTTAAAAAAATAATTTCTCTCTCCTGTGTACACTCATTTGAAAGATTACTATGCAATAACTTTTAGAAGGTGTATAATTCATCTCTATATTCTCAAGTAAAAAGTGAAAGGTAGATAAAGGTTTATAATATATTCTTTTAATATGAAAAGGATATTGTAATGCCCAGACTGTTTGTTCCCCAAAGAAGACCACCAGAGTCCAGAGTCAAAGCCAAGCGGCAAGGATCTTTACTACAAGTTCGAACCTGGTCCCTCCTTTACACAGTATACAAGAGGGCCCCGAACAATGCGAGCGTTTGCTTTTTATAGCCCGAAAGTTGCAGGGGAACAAAGAAATTCTTTTGGCTCCCGCGCTTTCAGTAACCTTGAACGGCTGTCTCCTTATTGGAGACTTTCCAGGTGGTGTTTGTACTGGGCTCAGGGAGTTTTGAGCCCAGGGCTGAGGAATGTGCCCAGCTCCTTTCAATATGTGTATGTATTGGTATATAATATCTATGTATATATGCTTTTCTATACATAGAAAATTTCTTGAGGAGAATATAAATGATTAAAAAAGTAGTCTTTGTGAAAAAAATGTATTACTTGTAAACAGAGCTTTATGCTGGGCCTCTTTTGCAGTGCTGGATTTTTTTTTTTTTTCATTTGCATGTAATACATATTTAATTAATTTTAATTGTTAAAAATATAAAATTTGACTACTGTTCTCCTCTATGTTTCCACATGCTATCAACATTTAGCTTAAAGACACTAATGTCATAGGAAAACTTAGGATACCGCTTAGCATGTTGCAAATTTGAAATTATTACCTGTTTATTAATTAACTATAATTTAATAATTCTGTCTTTAGTTCATGAAAAACACCAGGACTGTGTTCCATATGTTTCACCTTCTGACTCACTGCATGCCAAATTTGTCTGTATTTTTAGTTTCAGAGGTTCTGAAATAACAGTTAATTTCTTATTATCATCTAAATCCTATCAAAATCTTATTAATCTAAAAAAATAAAATTTGACTATCACAGTGAAGTGGTATGATCTAGTATAGACCACAGTAATGTAAAATATCCATTTTTTACCTTTTGAATTGTTCTAATTTTAGTTTATTACAAAATATCTATTAAGTCTAATGTATATGGTCAAAATTCCCTGAGTAATTGCTTTATTAAATAACTCTTAAAATATATTTTGGACTCAAAATGAGCATTGAGTTGTTCTTGTGTATTTAGTAGAGACTGGATCAATGAAACACCAATGACTTCCTGACTGACAAACTTAATATTTGCTTTTCAACCTTTATTCTATTTGATCTCCTTCAAGCATTGCATCGCACTGTCAAACACCTACTGATAGATAACTGTATTCTAACTTTACTTCAAGATATTATGCTGTCTTGAATATTTTTCTTTTCTACTATTACTCCTTAGGTTCTTTTACTGGTAGCTCCTCCTCTTGTGTATCACCCTGAAGTATTCATTCTCCCCAGTATCTGTCACTCCAAGTCAAACATTCTTAACTTGAAGGTTCATAGGCTCAAAATTGTTCCTAGAATTCAAGGTATCTAGAAACTTGGATAAGAAAAAAAAAAAATATATATATATATATATAAATATATATGTTATATTTTTATTAAGTTATTACTTAAATTTTGAATATAGGTAAGAAGCCACAATAGTATTACAGTACCTATATCTTGTCACTGACAGAAATTGAGTATGTTGATATCATGTCATAGTTATTATAGATACTCAGTATACCTTTTACACCCATCACTAGTTTAAAGTTATAGTAGATAGATTTTCCACAGAGCTTGTTATCCAAGTTGTTAGTAAAGATGCAGATGTATGTTCATAACTGAAATATGTTTTATAAATTTTTTGGTAATTATATTTTAATAAATGGTTTTCTTTCAGATCCTATATATTTAATATGACACATTTAGATTTATCCAAGAAGTTTTCAGAGACTTTTCCATTTTATCAAAGATGCCAATAACATAGAAAAGTGAATTCTTTCCTTTGAGAGAAGAGAGGAGGAAACCCCCCATACCCATACTCTTCTATATTGTTTTATGCTCAGTACCTGATTTAAGAAAAAGACAAGGAAGCGAAATCAAAGGCAGGCAGCCCGGTGCCAGGCACCAGACCCAAAACCACGCCTGGGTCTGCCTGACCTTAGTCTGATAGTTAAAATTCAACCCATGATTTAGCAACCGATGTTATCCATAGATTCCAGACATTGTATGGAAGGACCCTGTGAAACTCCTCGTTCTGTTCTGTCTCACTCTGATTACTGGTGCATACAGCCCCTGTCACATACCCGCTAGATTGCCCAATCAATCACGGCCCTGTCATGTAAAATCTTTAGTGTTGTGAGCCCTTAAAAGGGACAGAAATTGGGCAACCAACAAGCTCAGATTTTGAGATGCTAATCCCCGGATGCTTCCAGCTGATTAAAAGCAACTTCCTTCACTATCTCGGTGTCTGTGGGATTTCGTCCAAGGCTGGTCCTGCTACATTTCTTGGTTCCCTGACTGGGAAGCGACGTGACTGATGGACAGCCAAGGCAGTCCCTTAGGCAGCTTAGGCCTGCCCTGTGGAACATCCCTGTGGGGGACACCGGCCTGCCTGAGCGAGGCGATCCAAACAGCGCTCCCAGGTAGGCAATTGCCCTGGTGGAACGCCTCGCCAGAGCAGTGCATGGCAGGCCCCCGTGGAGGATCAACGCAGTGGCTGAACACCAGGAAGGAACTGGCACTTGGAGTCTGGACATCTGAAACTTAGTAAGACTAGTCTTTGGAACTTGCCCACTCCATCTGAGTGGAAGCGTGGCCTTATAACCCAGGGCATGCCTGTATCGGCACTTTTGTTCTGGTTTTGACTTGACTTGATTTGCTGGATACTTTGGTTTTGGTTTTAACTTGGTTTGAATTTGTTGGTATTCTGATTTTGGTTTGGTATAAACGATAAAAGTGTGCGTGGGGCCGGGTGCGGTGGCTTACGCCTGTAATCCCAGAACTTTGGGAGGCCGAGACAGGCGGATCACGAGGTCAGGAGATCGAGACCATCCTGGCTAACAGGGTGAAACCCCGTCTCTACTAAAAATACAAAAAATAAGGCGGGTATGGTGGTGGGCGCCTGTAGTCCCAGCTACAGGGGAGGCTGAGGCAGGAGAATGGCATGAACCCGGGAGGCGGAGCTTGCAGTGAGCCGAGATTGCGCCACTGTACTCCAGCCTAGGTGACAGAGCAAGACTCCGTCTCAAAAAAAAAAAAAAAAGTGTGTGTGTGCCCTCTTTACCCATTCTTTGTTTTGTGGTGAGTGTGTGGTGTGAGTGTGGCATTTTGTCTTGAGAAAACATGGGCCAGGCACAAAGTAAGCCCACCCCATTGGGAACTATGTTAAAGAATTTCAAGAAAGGATTCAATGGAGACTATGGAGTCACTATGACTCCAGGAAAACTAAGAACTTTGTGTGAAATAGATTGGCCAGAATTAGAGGTAGATTGGCCATCAGAAGGAAGCCTAGATAGGTCTCTTGATTCAAAGGTATGGCACAAAGTAACTGGCAAGCCAGGACACCCAGATCAATTCCAATATATAGATTCCTGGTTACAGCTAGCTTTAGATCTCCCGCAGTGCTTAAGGGGACAGGCAGCAGTAGTACTAGTAGCAAAGGGAGAGTTAGTTAAGGAAGGTTCTCGCTCCACCCGCCAAGGGAATTCAGCCCCTAAAGTTCTGTCTGACCCTGAGCCCAAAGACTTGTGGCAGGAGATGGCACCAACAGTGCCCCCCCACTTACCAAGTGGAGAGGCTCCCTACTCCTAAGCCCACAGTCCCTACACCACCCAGAGTAGACAAGAAAGGAAGTGAAGTTGCAGGAGAAACTCTTCCCTTGGTGGCCTGCTTACGGCGCAAGACTGGAATCCAAATGCCCCTGAGAGAGCAGCGATACACTGGGGTAGGTGAGGATGGACACATGGTGGAAAGGAGTTCCTTTGTATATCACCATTTCACCTCTGCTGACCTCCTCAATTGGAAAAATAATACTCCATCTTACACTGAAAAGCCTCAAGCTCTAATTGACTTGCTCCAAACTATTACACAGACTCATAATCGTACTTGGGCTGATTGTCACCAGCTACTCATGTATCTCTTTAACACCAATGAAAGGTGAGGGGTGCTCCAGGTGGCAACTAAATGGCTAGAGGAGCACATTCCAGGCGATTACCAAAACCCCCAGGAATACATAACAATTCAGCTGCCAGGAACAGACCCTTGATGGGATCCAAATGAAGTACTAGATATGGAGAGGTTAAGACGATATCGGGAAGCATTAATTGAAGGGCCAAAAAAGGGGCTCAAAAGGCCACCAATGTAAATAAAGTTTCTGAAGTCATCCAAGGAAAGGAGGAAAGCCCAGCCCAATTCTATGAAAGACTGTGTGAGGCCTATCATATGTACACTCCTTTTGATCTGGATAGTCCTGAAAATCAGCATATGATTAACATGGCCTTAGTCAAAGCACGGAAGATATCCGGAGGAAATTGCAAGAACAGGCTGGTTTTGCAGGAATGAATGCCTCGCAGTTACTGGAGATAGCTAATCAAGTATTTGTAAATAGATATGCAACAAGCTGCTGAGAAAGCCTTAAGGAGGGTGAACACCAGGCCAGGCGCAACGCTGATTTGCTGGCTGCAGCAATTAGAGGGATCCCCCAAAAGGCAAAGAAAGGCGGGTTCTGGGAGGAATGCCCAGGCCAACCGCTCACGTCTGCAGCGTAACCAATGTGCCTACTGTAAAGAAATAGGACATTGGAAAGATAAGTGTCCCCAACTGAAGGAGAAGCAAGGTGATGCGGAGCAAAAGACCACAGATAAAGATGAAGGGACTTCGTTCAATCTGGCCAAGGGGCAACTAGACTGAAGGGGATATATACACACACACATACACACACACACACACACACACACACACACATATATAAATACATCTCTATATATAATATATCCTGATAAATTCTGGGGGAAAGGACATAAAATATCAACAATAAATTATGCAATTATTAGAGGCAGTATGGAAACCCCAAAAAGTGGCAGTCATGCATTGCAGGGGACACCAGCAAGCTTCCACCTCAGTAAGCCAAGGAAACTCCGGAGCTGACACAGAGGCACAAAAGCAGCATCTATTCCTTACTGGACATCATACCCTAGTCCCTCAAACACTTGATCTGGTGCCTACTTATTCTAAAGAGGAGAAAGACTTTCTTCAGGCAGAGAGAGGACAAACAATAAAAGAAAGATGGATAAAGTTACCAGATGGGAGAATAGCTGTGCCACAGCTGCTAGGAGCCGCAGTCGTGCTGGCTGTACATGAAACTACCCATTTAGGCCAGAAGTCAATTGAAAAACTGTTAAGCCGGTACTTCTACGTCTCACACTTGCCAGCTCTTGCTAAAACAGTAGTACAGTGATGCATTACCTATTGACAGCACAATGCAAAGCAAGGTCGCTCTGTTCCTCCCAGCATACAAGCCTATGGAGCAGCTCCCTTTGAAGATCTTTAAGTGGACTTCACAGTGATGCCCAAATGCGGAGGTAACAAGTATTTACTGGTTCTAGTGTGTACTTACTCTGGGTGGGTAGAGGCTTATCCGACAAGAACTGAAAAAGCTCATGAAGTAATCCGTGTGCTTCTTCGGGAGCTCATCCCTAGGTTTGGACTGCCCCTACGGATTGGCTCAGATAATGGGCCAGCATTTGTGGCTGACTTAGTACAGAGGACGGCAAAGGTATTGGGAATCACTTGGAAGCTACATGCCGCCTGCTGACCTCAGAGTTCCGGGAAGGTGGAGCGAATGAATCGGACTATCAAAAATAGTTTAGGGAAAGTATGTCAAGAGACAGAATTTAAATGGATACAGGCCCTTCCTATGATATTGTTTAAAATTAGGTGCACCCCCTCTAAGAAAACGGGATACTCCCCTTATGAAATATTGTATCATAGGCCTCCTCCTATACTGCGAGGACTTCCGGGTACTCCCCAAGAGTTAGGTAAGATTAAATTACAGCAGCAACTCCAGGCCTTGAGGAAAATAACCCAGACTATCTCAATTTAGGTAAATGAGAGATGCCCAGTCAGCTTATTCTCCCCAGTTCACCCTTTTTCTCCAGGTGACCTTGCATAGATCGAGTACTGGAATGTAGCTCCTTTACGGCCACGGTGGAAAGGACCCCACACAGTAATCCTGACCACTCCCACAGCCGTAAAGGTGGAAGGAATCCCAGTCTGGATTTACGGCAGCCGCATAAAGCCCGCAGCCACTGAAACCTGGGAGACCAAACCAACCCTGGACAATCCCTGTAAAGTGACCCTGAGGAGGATGACAAGCCCCGCTCCAGTCATACCCGGAAGCTGACTGGTCTACCCACGACAGAAGCATGAGGAAAATCATGGTGGGACTTATTTTCCGTATGACATGGACTTGTGTGGTAAAAGCTTCCACTGCCTCTTTTCATATGGAGGACTGCTTTCCATGTATACATCAGGTCACTGAGGTAGGACAACAAGTTAAAACAATCCTTTTGTTCTATAGTTATTACAAGTGCCTAGGAACTCCAAAAGGAGCATGTTTATATAATAACACTCAGTACAAAGTATGTAATCCAGGGAGTGATCAGCCTGGTATGTGTTATGACCCCTCTGAACCTCCCATGATCACGGTTTTTGAAATAAGACTAAGGACTGGTCCTTTTCTAGGTGACACAAGTAAAGTAATAGCTAGAACACAAGAAAGAAGGGTCCCCAAACATGTAACTCTAAAATTTAATGCTTGTGCCACTATTAATTTAATCAGCAAGGACTAGGATGTTGTTCTCTAGATTGGGAAAAAAGCAACATGGCAGAAAATAAGTATATCTGCTATGAATCATATTTATGTACAGATGTGTGTTAATACTGGTCTTGTGTCATCTGGGCTACTTAGAAAAAAAATAAAAAGGATCTTGTTTGGCTTCAAAAAAGAAAAAGTAGCCCCTCCTGCACAAGTGGAAGCTGTAACTCTTTAAAATTAATAATTACAAATCCCTCAGACCCAAAGTGAGAAAAAAGAGAATACGTATCTTTAGGCATTGATGGAAAAGGACTAGACCCTAAGGTAATACTTTAATAAGGGGAGAGATTTGAAAATGCTTTCCAGAGCCAGTATTTCAGACTTTCTATGATGAGCTAAATGTGCCAGTACCTGAAATTATAGGTAAAGCTAGAAATTCGTTTTTGCAGTTAGCCGAGCATGTAGCTCAGTCTCTAAAAGTCACTTCATGTTATGTTTGTGGAGGAACTGTAACAGAAGATCAATGGCCATGGGAAGCCTGAGAATTAGTTCCTACAGACCCAGTTCCTGATGAATTCCTGACCCAAAAGAACCACCCTGCCGATTTCTGGGTTCTAAAAGCCTCAATTTTTGAACAATATTGCATAGCTAGGGAAGGAAAAAATTATGACTTAGTTGTCTTGGACAAAACTATATAATGGTACCACAAAAACAGTTACATGGTGGAGTTCCAATTACACAGAAAACAGTAAATTTCCAAAATGGCAGACTATTTGGGCCCATCCAGAATTCCACTGAGACTGGGCTGCCCCCACCAGGTTATACTGCATATGTGGACAGAGAGCCTATGCTAAGCTACTTGATCAGTGGACAGGTACCTGTGTAATTGACACTGTTAAACCATCCTTCTTCCTACTGCCCATAAACACAGGCGAACTCCTAGGATTACCTGTCTCTGTTTCCCGCGAAAAACGAAACATAGCCATAGGTAACTGGAAAGATGATAAATGGCCCCCTGAAAAGATTTTGCAATACTCTGGGCCTGCCACTTGGGCACAAGATGGCTCGTGGGGATATCAGACCCCCATCTACATGTTCAACCGAATCATACGGTCGCAAGCTGTTTTAGAAATTATTACTAATTAAACCTGTCAAGCCTTGACTGTTCCTGCCTGGCAAGAGACTCAGATGAGGCATGCTATCTAACAAAATAGACGAGCCCTCGACTACTAGTTAGCAGCTGAAGGAGGAGTTTGTGGAAAATTTAACCTTACTAATTGCTGTCTACATATAGATAATCAAGAACAAGTAGTTGAAGACATAAAGATATAACAAAACTGGCACATGTACCTGTGCAAGTGTGGCACAGATTTGATTCTGAGGTCTTGTTTGGAAATTGGTTCCCAGCAATAAGATGATTTAAAACCCTTGTAATAGAAGTTATAATAGTAATAGGAACTTGCTTACTACTCCCTTGTTTGCTTCCTGTATTTCTTCCAATGATAACAAGTTTCATCGCTACCTTAGTTCACCAGAATGCACAAGTATATTATATGAATCACTATCAATCTATTGCACAGGAAGACATAAGTAGTGAAAATAAAAGTGAGAACTTCCATTAATAAAATGAATGAGAATCTCAAAGGGTGGAAATGAGAGAATAGAGAAGGAGACCCCCCCCCCATATTATTCTATATTGTTTTATGTTCAGTACCTGATTTAAGAAAAAGACAGGGAAGTGAAACCAAAGGCAGGCAGCCCAGTGCCAGGCACCAGACCCAAAACCAGGCCTGGGACTGCCTGACCTTAACTTGATAGTTAAAATTCAACCCATGACTTAGCAACCGATGTTATCCATAGATTCCAGATATTGTATGGAAGGACTTTGTGAAACTTCTCGTTCTGTTCTATCTCACTCTGATTACTGGTATATACAGCCCCCTAGATTGCTCAATCAATCATGGCCCTGTCGTGTAAACTCTTTAGTGTTGTGAGCCCTTAAAAGGGACGGAAATTGTGCACGCAACAAGCTCTGATTTTGAGACGCTAGTCTGCCGATGCTTCCAGCTTATTAAAAGCTACTTCCTTCACTATCTCAGTGTCTGTGGGGTTTTGTCCACAGCCCTTCCTGCTATACCTTGTGTTAGTTCACCACTTCTAAGGCTTCATTAATCACTAAAATGCAAGTAATCCTTTAATTTGCATCTTCAGTAAAGACATTTCTCCTCAATTAGACCATACACAAGTCTCACAAATTTGACTCGTCCAGGTTGAGACTCTGTTTGTCCATCACTCCTTACTTTCTCCATCTCCACCTTCAAACCTGAACCCTCCTATAATCCCTGTATTTGGTCATATTGCCCACATCAATCTAGTTTTGTAAACCAAAAATTATACAATCACTCTTCCTCTGGCTTTATTTAAAAAAAAAATAGAAAAATCCCACTTGACAATTTCTGTGCCAGGAGTTATTCAGGATTTGCATCTCAATTTCATTTTATCTTCCCAACAATCCTACACACAAAGACAGTTATTGTAGGCAGGAAGACTACCTAGCATAATAAACTGTATATTACTAATGGACAAAATTAGGATTCAAGCCCAGATTTGTCCCATTTAAAAGCCTATGCTCTCTCTTTCACGCAGGAGGTGAATAGAGTTCCTTATTGTTTTTCTTAGCCCACCAGGAACTCAAGGAAGCAGGACCCACACCTCTTCCATTTATTCATTCTTCAAACATTTATTGATCTTGTTCTATGCTTTAAAGAACCTAAGTTCTTTGTTCAGAGGAAACATAAAGTTATATGAGACAGACTCTCAAGTACCTTAGAGTTTACTTTTTCTGCAATTTAAACATTACCTTCAGGCAAAGCGATTTCCATGAATTGGAAGACATTAAACATTGCCTTAACATTTGGATACTTTAATAATAAGAATACCGATTATTATTGTTAATGCCAATTGAAATAATAAAAAATAAGTATGGCTAAGGATAGCTTCCAAGCAGCAGTAACAGGATTTGTTCTGCTATGTTGCATTTGTTATCCAATCACATTCTTTTTGGTGAACATATTCCATGCAAGGTTTCCAACACTGTCACAGAGAACAAATTTGCTTACAAATGTGTAGACTGCTATGACAGAGACCATATATTATTGTCAGTGATAAAATCCGAGTTTCTACATTTTTTAATTTTCTCGCTGTGACTAAAATAAATAGGTTTTGTAGGTTCTTGAGAATTTTCACCATAAGAAATATAACTCTATTTAAATATTTGAATAGTGGTTTTGGAATGACTGATTTAATTTTTTTGAAAAATAAACAATTAAAAATTATAAATTCAAAAGAAAAAGGTAGTAGATCATCTAATATCTTATATGCACATAAATATGATTGATAGATTACCATCTCAGGCAACTCTATCACATGCACAAATGGAAGAATACATACATAGAGACATATAGGTGGAAATTTTTAAATTAAAATTTGATTATACATGCCATTTTGACACAAAGCATGAATAAATAGTCTTTTTTTTTTTTGAGACAGGGTCCTGCTCTGCTACCCAGGCTGGAGTGCAGTGGCATGATCACTGCTCACTGCAGCCTCAACCTCCTGGGCTCAAATTATCCTCCTACTTCAGCCTCCTGAGTGGCTAGGACAACAGCACATACCACCATGCTGAAGCTAATTTTAAAAAATTGTTTGTAGAATCAAGGTCTCACTGTGTTTTCCAGGCTGGTCTCAAACTCCTGGACTCAAGCTATTCTCCCACCAAAGCCTCCCAAAATGCTGGGATTAGAGGCATGAGCTACTGTGCCTGGCCAATAAAGTCTTTTAGAAAGGAATATATGGCTGGATGCAGTTGTTCACGCTTGTAATCCTAACACTTTGGGAGGCCAAGGCGGGTGGATCACCACATCAGGAGTTCGACACCAGACTGGCCAATATAGTGAAACCCCATCTCTACTAAAAATACCAAAGTTAGGCAGGTGTCGTGGTGCATGCCTGTAGTCCCAGCTACTCAGGAGGCTGAGGTAGAAGAATCGCATGTACCTGGGAGGCAGAGGTTGTAGTGAGCTGAGACTGTGCCGCTGCACTCCAGCCTGGGTGACGGAGCGAGACTCTGTCTCAAAAAAAAAAAAAAAAAAAAAAAAAAAAAAGGGAATATATTTTGCATCTATTGGCAACTTTTAATTTCCTAAGTGTTTTCAAACAAAGGAGAAAAATCTGGTTCAGAGTCTAAAAATGTGTTTAACTTCTCAATTGGGTGAAGAAAGTCTGTTGTAATTGCTTATTTGATGACTTTAGACATTGTTTATGAGGCATCCAATAAAATTAATTAAAGAGGAAAACATTAGCGTGGAGGTGGTCCTCAATAATTGAGAGGAAGAAAACCTTGCCCTCAGAAACAACCTGGAGAGCTGTTCCATTGAAGTAGCTGCCTTCATGTTCTTTCCATAATCACTTTGGCTTTTTGAGCCTTACTTAACCTTGCTGGTGGGTCTTTCTCATTTTGTCTCCTACTATGGTTACTCTTGGACACACGATCATTATTCCTGGATTTATTTATTTTTATCTCTGTGCCACCTCGCTTAATTTTCTCCTCCATTTGCAGCCATAACAATTACCTTTTTGTTAAGATTGTATGTTTATCCAGGGACTAATAGTTCCCACATGAAGGAATTGAGAATTTTCATACCTATATTACTTACTTTCATAAACTGTATGTCCACACCACATCAACAAGAGGAAGTTGCTGAACACATATAGTTTTATACATTTGTAAGATGCTTTGCATTTTTTAGTTTATTTATTTACTAGTCTCATAAATCTTCAGAAGGAGATATGTTGTATTGCTCTTTTAAAAGAAGAAAGAATTGAAAGAGTAGCAGTTTTATGGTTTACCAGAAGGTATAAAATGGATTATAGCAGTTATAACTGAAGCTGGGAACCCAGTGTCCTGGTTCCTAAAGCAGGACATTCTCTACTACATCAAGACACACACCTTAATTGATATTGCCAGTGAAAAAGAAAATATAGTCATCACTTAGTATCCATCATTCCAGGACCCCCATCACATACCAAAATCCAAGGATACTCAAATCCCTTATATGAAATGGTATAGTATTTGCATGTATCCCATGCATATATACTTTAAATCATCTCTACATTATTCATAATATCTAATTCAATGTAAATGTTTTGTAAATAGTTATCATATTTTATTCTTTAGAAAATATTAACAAGAAAAAAAGTCTGCATGTTGAGTAGACACAATTATCCTTTTTTTTTTCCTACTAGATTTAGTAGAATCTATGAACATGGAACTCACAGATACCAAGATCTAACTGTAGTAAGAAATTCACAGAAAAGTACAGCAGGAATATTGCCTATTGCATTTTAGTATATATGAGCTATTAATGTTATCACAAACTTATTCTAACTCCAACATACTATGGTTAATTTGATTCTGGAATCACATTTCACTTGATTTCTTTTAATTCATTGCAGTCATTTCCTTTGAGAAAAGCTCATTAGCTGAACCAAAAATAGAAGAATAAGTTGTTCGATGCAATTTAGAACATCTGTAACTAGGTGCAATTTGTGTGTGTGTGTTTTAGTCTTAACGAAACCAAATATAATTATGCCTGCCAGAAAAGAATTTGGGGTAGGCAAATTGGGTATCTTAAGTTTGATTGACTATATTTTTATGTAAAGTTATATTTTTCTTCCTGAGCTGAGATGTAAATTTTAGAGACTTAAAGGCTGAGCAGTTTAAGTATCAAATCATAGATAGGTGAGCTCCGAGTATCTGAGACAGGTCTTAGTTAATTTAGAAAGTTTATTTTGCCAAGGTTGGGGACACGAACCCTTGACACAGCTTCGGGAGGTCCTGATGACATGTGCTGGAAGTGGTCAGAGCAGTGTGGTTTTATACATTTTAAGGAGACATGAGACATCAATCAACATATGTAAGATGAACACTGGTTCAGTTTGAAAAGGTGGGACAACTCAAAGCAAAGGTGGGAAGACTCATGCAGGGAGGGGGCTGCCAGGTCATAGGTAGATAAGAGACAAATGGTTGCATTATTTTGAGTTTCTGATTAGCCTGTCCAAAGGAGGCAATTAGATATGCATTTATCTCAGTAAGCAGAGGGGTGACTTTGAATAGCATGGAAGGCAGGTTGGCCCTAAGCAGTTCCCAGCTTGCCTTTTCCCTTTAGCTTAATGATTTGGGAACCTCAAGATTTATTTTTCTTTCACAGGTCTTTAGTGCTAACTTCCAGTGATTACATGTTATTTGTCATTCCTGCATATAATAATAAGCCCAGAAAAAATTAATGTAGGAAAGTCATTCTAATGGAACCTCAATGTCCCCTTTCTTGGTTCTCTTCCTCAACTCTTTATGTCCTCCAGGGCCTCTGTATTCATGGTCTGGCTTCCCTTCAAAATCCATTAAGGCCGAGTTATTGTCCTCAAATGTGATGATGATTTATCTGAAAACAGAACTGGTTGATTGACATAATTCATTTTACTCTTGAGTTCTATTCATTGTGATTGCTGTGTTGAACCAGTATATGAAGGGAAAGTTGTTCCTCGTGGCTGCTCACCCTTTGGCACCTCCATACTTGTCTTGAATCACATTCAGCCAGCTGAAAACTAGAGTTGGGTTTCACAGGCTCAAAAGGATTGTCTTGCATCATTATTTTGTTTCAGGTTTATAATCCTTGCACAGCTACAGACCATTCACTATAGCAGCTGAGGGACAAATCACCAAGTTTTACATATTTAATCTAGGGGACTAGAATGTCAAAGTGTGTGGCCTTGGCAACACCTGGCGTTTCCTTAATGGAATAAGAATGGCTTCCGCAGATCTAGCCCTGACTCAGCTGGGAAGCTTTTTCATTTTACTGAAGCTCAGACCCCACCACCAGAGGTTTGATTTAACTGGTCTTAAATGATCCTTAAATGACTCTAATTTCCAGCCAAAGTTAAGGCCTACTGGTATTGCATTGGTAATCATAAATGCTTACCAGCTGGGTAGGAGACAGGATGCCAAGTGATACCTTAAGGTAGAACCCAGTTGCTTTACCTTTGCTATGATCTTGATTTCACAGCAAAGCAAACCTATGGCAAGGTAAATCTCATAATCAGTATATCTACAAATATTATAAAAATAATTGATGCCAGTTATTTGACTGAGGATTACTCCTTTGGTTTATGTTTAGCCTCAGCATAGAATATATATTCAGTCCATTTATATACCCACAATTTGGCTTGTTTTTCTATAAATAAATTTAAATTGGCTTTAGAGGCCTTGGTCTCTAGAACTCTACTACATCAAATATTCTGTAATAGAAATACAAATATAATAATTTTAACGACTCCTGTCTTTGTTTTAAGGGTAGCTCTACTACCAACTAATGTGACTAGGGCACTTGGGGCATAATAGTCATGATTTCTCAATGGTATCTGGCTTCTGTAGCTGACAGGCAATTGGGGAGATATGATTCTAATATCCATTGAGAGGTACTGGAATCATTGGCTGATGTCAGTAGTTTGGGGAGCATTTGCAATTTTCAGCCTTCCTGGAGAATAAGAATCTTAGTGTGGAGATTATATACATACTGCATAGTAACAAAAAACATACCTTCAACAAAGGCAATTAACAGAAAAAAGCAACTATACTTATATTGGAGTTCTATAAAATGAACTCACAAACAAAGCAAACAAATCTGAGGTTGTGAAGTTGTAAGAATATTGGAAAGTTAAGGAATGGAAAAGACACCAAAGAAAGGATAAGAAAGTAGTTGGGAAGTCAAAGTGTAATAAAATATCTCAGTTCCATTAGAGGTGTGTGTAAATGTGTGTGTGTTTATGTGTGTATGTTAAGAAAGCTTTCCCAGAGAAGGAAAATATTTTGTTAAAAAGGTATTATTTTTTAACTATCGAGTGAAATATAATAATATAAGTAGAGCACAGCATATAAACTGTATTAGCCTTATTTAACACAAGGGGGTTGTAAAATATATAATTTGATAGTTAGGTACAATCAATCATAAAGTCACTATAACCTCATGTGTCATTAGAACAAAGCACTGTAATTTTTTCAAACTGAGATCATTTTTAGAGGGTATATTACTGCTAAATCTCTCCTCTTTCCATCTCCCTTCTGTAATTGTACAGTATCTCATGTTAAGCAGATGTGGGGTTTCTTCTTGGTGCCATAAAAGAATAATACCTACTGTTTTCAGTCATACAAAAATGCCTTTAAAACAAAAATATCAACAGTTTTCTGATGATTTGTAATAGTTGTCTCTCCTTGAAATATATTTTAGGAAAGTCAGCAGGTAGGTATAAAGTTTTCATGGAGGAATTATAAAGTTTTATATATTTCATAAATATATACGTTTATTTCTGCATGATTCTTTCTTGGTGCCCTTTCTGCCTAGAAAGAAGAGCAAGTTCATTGATGAATGGTATGGGTTATACCTAGCTTTAATGCTGATGTCACTGAGCTTCTGGGGGGAATGGTGTGAAACTGGAGGAAAGCTGTGAAATAGTTACTATTATTCAGTAATGACAGTATCACACAAGTCACGACTATACAAAATATTAGCAGCTGTCACTGATGACTGGGTATTTGACTATCCTCAGGGGATGAGTCTAGTGGGGGACTGCCTTTGTCTGCCCCGCTAGTATTTGAATCTCAAATGACAGGTAAACCAGTTTTCCAAGGCAGAGTTTTAGAATCAGATGAACTCTGCAATTTAGTACATGCCCGATGAGAAAAAGTGTACCTTGCTCTTAAAAACTGACATAGGTACAGATACCCATGTAAATATATACATGT
This sequence comes from Theropithecus gelada, assembly GCF_003255815.1. Taxonomy (NCBI): domain Eukaryota; kingdom Metazoa; phylum Chordata; class Mammalia; order Primates; family Cercopithecidae; genus Theropithecus; species Theropithecus gelada. The sequence goes on from NC_037670.1 coordinate 97,758,627, forward strand.
TTATACATCCATTTACTTTTATTATAATTTATAACTGGTCTTATTTATAAACTTAACCCAATTTAAATCATATTTCTTATGCCCCAAAGTCGTCTGCTCCAAAAAAGAAATTGTCCTTAATTTACCTTCTGTGTATTGTGGAAATGGATGTAAGTTTAGGATTTTCCCATATTGATCACAGAAATGTTCTTAGAAATGCTTTCTCTACAATGTAAAGTCAGATACTGTGAAAAAGGAAAGAGATACCATTAGCTGTTTTTCTCCTAGTGTGGATAGTTCCATGGTCTAATCAATGCTGAGATGAGAAAATTACTTTTTCTAGATCACAGCTGTGCATAGGCATCTGGCTTAGAATTAGAAGACCAGGTGTTATTTCTGGCACAGCCATGCAGTATTCTGGGCCCATCATTTAGCTTTTCTGATTCTCACTACTCATTTTTAAAGTGAAGGTAATACTTTTGCCTCAGAGAGGAATTTTGAGGATTCATTTTTTAAAAATCCTTTGTAAACTTGTAGTGAGTGGATTATGCAAATAACTCTTTGCTAATTTTTAGCGTAATTTATGAAGGATATATGAAGTAGCAAGCATGTAGTGTTTCATACACTTTATTTTGGTTTGTTTTCAAAACAACAGGTTGTTTTGTTATCGATTGCCACCTAAAAAACTACCCCCAGATTAGTGGCTTAAATCTTTTTGCACAATTTTGTGCATCATGAATTTGGAAAGTCTCTGCTGGAGGGTGTGTCTCAGATCCACTTGTGTTGTCAGTTAAGGCAGCTGGGACCAAAGGCTCCAGCTTTAATATGCTTCTGGACTCACATGTGTGGTGTCCCAGGGCCCCTTGGGGGTTCTCTCTCTCTCTCTACCTGGCTTCATATCCTTTACAGCTTCTCTATGTGGCTTCTCACAGCATGTTGATCTCAGAGTAGTCACTCTTCTTATGTGGTTTCAAAAGAGAGGAGCAGTCGAGCTCAGTTAAGGGTTTTGTACCCAGAATTTGTTGCATCGTCTCCACTGGAGTCTTTTTATTCGTCAAAAACAGTCCTAAGGACTATGTGGGTTCAAGGGTCTGGAAATATCTCTTCACCTGAAAATTCCACTTACTTCTGTTACATTGAAGATTGATAGTTGTATAATCACTCTCAGATGCTGAAACTTTTTTTGTCTGATACTGAAAGATAGAATATTTGGCCCTTTATTTTGGCCAAGTCATGAAGGCAGCTACCTCCTCTGCATGAAAGCAGTCATACTTTTCATAAGTTTGAAGTGAGGAAATACATTTGTGGTATATGTGGTATATCAATGGGACTTATATCACCACTATTCCTTGGAATAGTTGATTAACTAGACCACCACATTCCAAGTCAGAAAACAGAAGACTTGTTTTTCTAAAATTGCCATGAGTTTAGAGCCATAATAGCATGACCTCTATATGAAGCTTAGTTACCGTGGAAAAATTCTACTGTGGCCATTCTTCAATACTGTGAACTCGACGTTGAGGGACTGTTTGCTTTCTGTGTTTGTTTTTAACCTCATTATTTTCCATCTATTCTGGAGTAATCTCAATATCACTTTTCATCATCTATCCTTTGTATCATCTCTTGGCATCTGTTTCTCTTGGCATCTGTTTCTCTGACTTTCTCCTCTTGTTCTCTGCTTGCTCCCTTTCTAAAAAGATTTGGCCAGGCACGGTGACCCACAACTGTAATCCCAGTACTTTGAGAGGCTGAGGGGAGAGGATTCCTTGAGGCCAGGAGTTCAAGAACAGTCTGGGCAAGATAATGAGACACCACCTCCACAAAAAATAACAAATAAAAAAATTAGCGGGTGTGCTAATTAGTATATGGTGTGCACATATACTCCCAGCTACTTGGGAGGCTAAGGTAGGAGGATGGCTCGAGCCTAGGAGTTCAAGGCTGCAGTAGGATATAATCTCACCACTGCACTCTAGGAAGGATAACAGAGAGAGACCCTGTTAAATAAATACATAATATTGTTTAAAGGATTTGGTTGTTCATCACAGTGAAGTACACCCCAGAAAGAGTCACACCATTTATAAGCATCAGGATCTTAAACTGTATCATGAGCCCTCTTCTCACTTCTGTCTATAATACGGGCTGGACACAAGTGAAATTGGGCCTTCAGACTTTATCTATTTTTCCCTATTTTTTTTTTCATATATGTTTACCCTCTTGAGACATGAGTAAACAAATATTTCTCTACTATAAAAAATTTCATCAATAGTAGGTGATACTCAGCCTCATTGTGGAGGAGACAGTGAGGTGTGGTGAACACAACAAGTGCAAGGACATAAGCCCTATGGAAGAGGCACAGGCATCACTGAGCTCTAGGTGACGGAGGTCATGTGAAAATGCAGAGCTGCTATATTAGTATCACATCTCATTGTGATAGGAATTCTCCTGATTTATACAAGTTGATGACTATTTAAAAATTAAAAACACAACAAAATATTATATAGGCCAGTGGAACATATCTGTGAGCCAGATTTTCCCCATGGACCACTAGTTTGTAAATCTGTTCATGACTCTAGACTCTTATCTTCCTCTTGAGCTCAAGATTCATACCCAACTGCTTCTAAATTTTCATCAAATATCTAAAACTGATCATGCTTAATATATCTAAATCAGAGCTTTTACTATTTTCCTTAATTTTTCCTATCTCAGGAAATGGTTATCAACTTAATAATCACTTAATTATAACTTTTTTCTATTCTTACTCATAACTCAATACACCAACAACTTATGTCACTTCTAATACTCAAATGATAGCTATAATGCATCTATGTTTCCCTGTCTTCACTACTACTAATCTTTACTGTAATTTTAAACTCCTGGATTAATACAATAACCTTTAGATTGATCTCTCTGCTTTGATTCTTTCTCCTTTTCAATCTACACTCTGTCAGCAGTGGAAAAATATTTGACAATAGTAAGAAAAACAACATTTTTCCTCCATATATCTTTCAGTGACGTCCGTTGCTGTTTAAATAAATGCCATAATTTTCTCTATGGCCCACTTCTTAAAAATAGACTATTCCCATCATTCACTATTCTTGCCACATAATCCTTCCTTCTGTTATTGAAGAAGTCAAGCTATTGTACCTCTCAGGATCATGGTGTTTGCTTCTCTCCTGGTGATTGGCTCCTTCTCTATTTCATGTCTCAACTCAAATGTTTCTTCAGAGAGACAGTTCCTGACCATCCTATCTAATGCAACCCCCTCCACTCCATTTCTCTCCGTAATATCACCCTATTTATTTCATGATTTTATTAATGAATATTAATATAAACTCTATGATGGCAGTAAACTCTATGAAGGCAGTTACCTCATCTTTCTGTCTTGTTTGCTATAGTAGCGATAGTATCTAGCCTGGCGCGTGGTACTTTCGGAACAAATATTTGCAAGAATAAATGGTTTGAATATCTATGGAAACATACTTAGCATGAGGACATCATAATTTTTCAATGAGTTTGAAATTATTAACATGTTCTATGTCATCTGGACCTACCTACATGCATCATGTTGGTCAGCACCAGCCTTCTGCACTCTTTTTAACCAGTCATGTAACTCCCTCACTCAGTCATAGATGCTGTTTCTTCTGCCCATAGTGACCTCCCAACTTTTGCTCCTTTTAGCTAACTCTTCCTCATTCTGTTATCCCATCAAATCTCAACTGAAAGTTATTTTGTCAGTGAAGTTTTCCCTGCCTGACTCCCATCCCACCTCCTGAGTCTTGCATAGGTTCCCTCCAAACTGTGGTTTTATGTACTTTAAGTTTGTATTCCTATCTAATTTATAATTAACCTAACTTATTGATAGAAGCATTTGTTTACCATCCTTAAGGACCAAGTCTGCCAAATTTACTGCAACCTTATCAGCTTCTTACAAACTTCCTAGAGCAGAACTGAGACTAAATAAGTATATTAGTCAGGGTTCTCTAAAGGGACAGAACTAATAGGGTAGATGAATATATGAAGGGGAGTTTGTTAGGAGAATTGACTCACACAATCACAAGGTGAAGTACCACAATAGGCTGTCTGGACACTGAGGAGCCAGGAAGCCAATCTGACTCTCAAAATCTGAAAAGTAGGGTAACCAACAGTGCGGTCTTCAGTCTGTGGCCTAAGGCTCGAGAGCCCCTGGCAGATCACTGGTGTAAGTCCAAGAGTCCAAAAGTTGAAGAACTTGGAGTCTGATATTTGACAGCAGAAAGCATCTAACATGGGAGAAAGATGGAGGCCAAAAGACTCAGCCAGTCTTGTCCTTCCATATTCTTCTGCCTGCTTTTAATGCAGCCGCACTAGCAGCTGATTAGATTGTGCCCACCCAGATTGAGGGTGAGCCTGCCTTTCCCAGTCCACTGACCCCTCAAATGTTATCTCCTTTGGCAATACCCTCACAGACACACCCAGGAACAATACTTTGCCTCTTTCAGTCCCATCAAGTTGACACTCAATATTAACTGTCACAATAAGTATCTGTTAAGTGTTTGTAGACAAGAGGCAAATGAAAATTTAGAATTCATGAATCTGTCATTCCTGTTCCCCCACGGTACAAATTACTTAACATTAACACAAATCAATTTATATGACACTGGCTGTTATCCTCACTTACTAATACAGGATATTCATTCTCTGAAAAGTTATCTTCCATTATTTTTTGGAAGTCTTGAGGGATTTGCTTGTGTGCTCATGAGCCATTTTCATCAGCCATCATGAAGTCTGCTGTTTTGTCTCCTTCTCTTTGACCCATTGCTTTCTTAATATTTGTCACCAGCAGAGTCATGTATAGGTACCGTGCCACTGTCCCCCAAACTCTCAGAAAGACAGACTTTCATTTGTTACCCTTTAATAACATCACCAATCTCTGCCAACCTCCATGTCACTGCTGCTCTGGAAGTGTTGGGTGAAACATTTTGTGTACACTTACTCTGTTGAGTAACATACAGAAAAAGAGAGAAGGCTCCTTGCTTTCTCCTGAATTGTACCTCATGAAATAATAACATCTTGTATTCCAGTGTTCTGAAGATTTTTTAGAGAAAAGCTTGATAATTTATTTATGTTATTTAAATTCATGGCTACCTCTTTTAGAATTCAGGCATAAATCCATGAGACCCCGAATGAGATACAAATCTAGAGACTGTCCCATGCTTTTCTCATAATCACTTTACCCTTCTGATAATTGAGGCTTTGATGTGGTTCAAAAACAGCTCTCTCTCCATGGAGAGTCGTTTTACATCCCGTACACACATACATATCTAGAGAACAATTCTCAACTGTTTTCTGGACATGGAACACAGCTGAGGATCCCCACACCTCCAAATTTTGTTTCAGTAAGGAAACAAACATAGCAGCCAGGCAGCTTCAGATCTGTGTTCAGGTCTAATTGTGAATGCTTTGCAGTTCAGGCATGATGATCCACCTGGCATTGCTATGTGTTGTGACATATACAAAGGCAAAACAATGAGTGTGGTTTTTGCATCACAGAGGCAGCAATTGGCCTAGGATACAGATACAGCAAATCTATCAAAATCATCAGGGATCCCAGCCACAACTTCTTTCTTTCTCCTTTTCGCGTACCACCACTGATGATTCCAAGGAGTTTCATATACATATAAAAGGAGAAAACACTAATGTGAGCCTAAGGACTAGGAATGATGAGGACTCTGTATTTTTGCAGGGAACGTTCTTTCAATGTGCACAGTGACTAAACTTTTCCATTGAAAAAATTTTCTACCCGGATAAATCTGCCACACTTTATGAGCAAATGCAAAACAGGATGATAGACACTGAACAGCGTAGAGACAGCCTGACCTGCCTTTTATTGCCTTCAAGGAGCCAATTTGAGCTCTGAGCAATGAAATGAGTCAGTGCTTGAGAAATGTAGAAACACCAGGTGAAACTTCAGAAGAGGTTTTTTTGTTAAAATCGAAGTCTTATTCTTAGGAAAATTAATAGACACAGAACCACCCTGAGAGCAAATGTTTAATTCAAGGATAATAAAAATCGTTAAGGAAAGCATAGACCGAAGAAAGACTTTACCATTTCTTAGACCTTGTTTGTAAAAAGGAACCAAAAGGAAGAATGAATATAACTGGAAACAAAAAGCATTACTGTGAACAACTTACTTTAGCACAGAACTTCTATGTGTTACTTTTTAAATACTTAGAGTAAGATTTAAGAAAGTATCCACATAGCAATTACAACTACATGCATCACAATGTCTTTGTTGATTTTTACCACATGCAATAGTGCTGTAAGCTAATACTCCATGTCAGTGACTAGAGATTATAAAACAACATTATTTACAGTAGGCATCAATGTATTTATTCAGATGTGCACAGAAGCTGGGATTCTTGTTGTAATTAAATAGAACTCCCACTAGGGGGGGCAAGAAAATAAATCTCAAGGCCGTGTGTACAGGCACCTTTCCAACCGAAGGTACGCTAGATACCAGACGAAACTGCTCGGTATTTATTTATTTATTTTTCTTCCTGGTGAATCATTTGCAGCCTGCTTTTTCACTGTGGGAAGTTTCTTTCAGATTTATTTTCTCTGGTTTTTCAGCAGCTTTCTTTGGTTGTAAATCCATGCTGTGGTTGAGCAGCAAAGCAATATTCCAGCAAGCTCCAACAGGGATGTATTTTTCTACAGGATTTTTAAAACCTTGCATACTCAGTTTCAGCAGAGCCTTCCCCAGTTCCTTGCCAAAGGTAGCGCTCTGGTAACTGAGCCTGGAGCTGATAGAGGGATAAAATTAGATGAGGAGGGACACATTGCTAAGGGAAGCTTTTGGAACTGCTTAGTGACTCAGAAAGATGAACTGGGGAAGCAGGCAGGTCAGCACAATAGAATGTAATTAACAAATGCAATTAGCATCAGCGCATAAATTCCTCCCCCTTGACATTCTCCTTTGTATTGCCAAGGCAACCCAGGCAGCCTCCTCCTTTCCCACCTCCTCCATTCCAGCAACCCCAGGCTCCCCGCCCTTCTCACTCACTGACTTTGCCCTTGGAGTTGATTTTAAATAGGTCGCACCTGGATTAACATGTGTGAGGGTGGAGAATGGGGAAGATGGAGGAGTGAAGGAAAGGCGAGGAGAGGGTTGACCTAGGTTTAGCAGTTGCAATTTTTATTTTTTGCTGCTTCGTACTCTTCGGAATGTAACCCATGCCAGTTTGGGAATATTTTATTACTATTTGTGACCATCAGCTGGCTTGAAAAATGCCTATCTTTTCATCTATCCAGTTTGCAGATGGTTAGATGTGCACTCAGGCACTTCACTCTGTGCTCTAAGTGTACATATTCTACACTTTGGTGTGTCATTTCAAGTAGTTTGTTGTCAGATAAACAATGTTTCAAGTTAATTTTCAGGGTCACTAGCAGCCAGAAAATAAATGAACAGCACTAATACATATATACTTTATTATAATACATTCAACATTAAATGTTATATCTATATAATATGTATATTTATATATGGACAGTAGTAACATCTGAGTGAGAAGTGCTGTTGAAGGTAAAAGTAGGTACTTTAATTTTTATTTAAATAGTTTTGTTTTTTATCATATTAAACACAAATGTTGTGCTTTTTAAAAACATAAAACTAATCCAAAAATTAAAATTAAATGCCTTTAAAAATAAAGATATTATGATTAGTTGGAAAAAATATGTTATAGAATATGAATGAAGCAAATAACTCCAATCATTACAAAAACCTTTATTGAATGTTTTCTGAATGCCAGGAAGTATTTAAGTACTTAGTTAAGTCTCAAAAAAAAAAGGAAATAAGTATTTTTATCCCGTTTGTTTTTCCAGATAAGGGAGCTGAAGAACAGATAATTTGTTCAATATTTCTTAGCAGTATAAACTACCATGTCGTAATGCTTCTCATAATAAAAATTATGTTGCAGTTTGCTCATGACATTATATTAGTTGTATATTCATTTAAGAGAGAAATTACAGAGGAAAGATAGGCAACTTGATAACATTAAACAAAATTAACCCTCATGTAAATGTGACTTTGGTGTCCTGAATAATCTTATGGATTTTGGAGTCACCTAGAAGTGAACTCACATCCAGGCTTCACCCCTTAGGCTTGGTAGGCTGCAATCTGAGCCTCAGTTTCCACATGTGTAAAATGATCTAGTAATAGGCATCTCTCTTCTGATCTGCCCACTTCCCTTTAGGACCTCATTTCCCCCACACCCACCACCACCCTGATTTTAGATACTGTCTTCTTCCTTTTTGACAAGGAAGGAAAGACCTGATAAACGCATTCAGATAATACTTAGTTTCATAATGCCTTCTCTAGAGTATTGGCACTATTGAAAAAGATCCAACCAGAAGTAAAAATACTTATATCAAACGCATGGTTTATTTATGAAATATTGTGGCTTCCCTAGAGTATTGTCGCTATTTAAAAAGATCCAACCAGAAGTAAAAATACTTATACCAAAGGCATGGTTTATTTATGAAATATTGTGGGGATGAGATCCTTAATGCAACTACACCCTGATTTGCACTCTCTTTGTTATTTGCACTTTCTATTTGTTCTGTGGTAAGCAGGTCCCAAAGTTAAAGGAAGCTGAGAGGCTGAAGAAAGAGACTGACAAATCTAGTTTCTCAGAAAGAAACATTTAACAGAGACTTATGAATAGCAGCTATAGACTTGGGCAGCGGTGAGATACGACGATCTGCCTCACTAACCCCCAGACTCAGGCTTATATACCATAGGGAAAGGGATATGTACAGCAATTGCTTAAGGACTAAATTTATGGTACATACACTAAAATCAAAATTGTTTTGACCTAAGGGCAGGGATTACAGTAAGTAGTACATGCTATTGCACGAGGAACAAGGGATAGACTAGAAATCTTAGAGGCATTCCTGAAACTGAGGTTAATCAGAAGTCAACATGGTGAGGCAGGGCAAGGTGGCTGATGCCTGTAATCCCAGCACCTTGGGAGGCCGAGGTGGGAGGATCACTCGAGCCCACGAGTTTGAGACTAGCCTGGGCAACACAGGGAGACCCAATCTCTGTTTAAAATATTGAAAAATAATAATCAGAAGAAGTCAGCATGGTGGATAAACATCCAAGATGGAGTTGCTTTACCCTCCACACTACCTAGGACTTAAATGTAGTTTTCCAAATTAGTCATATATGTACAGCACATACAGAGATTTAGAAATGCTGGGAGACTTCGCAGCACACTTCACATAAATGCAAAGCCTTTCCATAAGGACGAGTTCACATGGATGACGCAGCCACAAATCAGGCCCCTCAATTTTTTTCAGCTGCTTTTTCCTCCACAGGCTATTTTATGAGGAAAAAAATATATATCAAAGACTCCTGTTTCACTTTATATGGTGCCCTTGAATGTGAGCTTTAAATGGCTTATATAACTCACAGAAAAACCTGCTGTCCTCATTGCAGACTCTGGACTTGAGAAGTAAACAACTATTAGTCCAAAAGGGACCCATATCGCTTTACTGGATAGGATACGTGCTTCCAGAATCCAGGAATCGGAAACTTTCCTTCAGCTATGTTCAGGCTACCACTTGTTAAACGCCAAAAGCAACGTGTTAAACACCCAGAAATATATATATATTTCTGTGCAGGCAGGGAATTTGGTTGTATGCCCCAGTTGCTTGGTTGGTGCCACAGGGTTTGGCAACTTCCTGATAACAGATTGTAGGAGAGGAAAGTTTGAATCTGGAAGGGACCCTCCCACACACATGCTTGGGAATCCATCTTTTTAGCTGGCATTTTCAGCGAATATTAACATGACTAAGGGAATAATATCTCGGCTTATTAGAAAATGGTAGTCAAATGGGGTAGAGCTAGAGGGTTTTCTGTCCCTGAGAATGATTTTGGCTTCACCTAAAAGAAAACTTCAACTCAAAATGTCTCAAGCGATTAAGAAAATATATTATTTCATGTTGTAAGGAGCTTGGCCAAAGCCGATTCAAGGGTGGGATGAATGAGTGAATCAACAATGCAATCAAGGACAGAGTTTCTCGCTGTCGTTCCCTTCTGCCATCCTAACAATGTTGGCTTAGTTCCTTGGCTTTTTCCCCTTATGAACACAATACGACCTTGCGCTTCCAAGAGTCACATCCTCAAATACAACATCCAATGTTCCAAAGCAGGAGCAGGGAGTGGTGTGTGGGGAGGAGAGTGTGACCTCCTTGTACACTTTTGAAGAGCCTGGGAATTCTCCTGGCAGCTGCTTCAGTTGACTTGCCTCTCACCTCTCATGGGCCCGCATCATGTTCCTATGTCTGAATCAGTCATTGGCAAGGAGAATGCCAGTACTGTGACTAGAATAGAATAAATAAGATCCATCCCTGCCTTATCCTGAGATAATAGCCACATCTCTGGAACCAAAGGAGTTCCATTAGCAAGGAAGAAGTAAATGAATGTCAGCCAATGTTGTCTGGGCGAGGGCCAGTGAGCATGTTCCAGAGACAACCTAGGAAGTTAATTACAAATTATCTTCTCTGCTGTAACTCTGGTCTGTTACCCTTGAACCTTGAATGATATCTGGACAACCTTTTTTCATTTTGCTGTGAGCCTTACAGGAAAGGCCTGTGGCATACCTAAGCCAGAGGGGTAAGCAGAAAGTGGCATAACCTGGAACCTTTAATGTCATGGTGGCTGTGCTTAGTAGATCACAAGAGAAAAAAGAATCTGGGGCTATGAGTTGGGGCTTCGAGATCCATCTGCTGTTTCTTAAGTGGATATCTCTGTCCCAATTTTCTCCTTGGAGGATCCATTTGCTCATTCAACAGATTTTATATGAATATCTAGCATATAATCAGGCTTAGTTCCAGGCACTAGGGATGCATCAGCAAACAAAACAAAAGTCCATGCCCATGGTACTTATGTTTTAGTTAGGTTAATGGGGAAAGAAACACTAAAAAACAAAATAAATAAGAAAATCATTTAGCACATTGAAAGGTCATAAGCCCTATGGGCGGGGTGGGTGGGGGGAAAAGCAGAGCAAGGAGCAGAGGGGACTAGAAAGTGAACAATTTTAAACATGATAGTCAGAAACAATGACACTGAGAAATAGCATTTGAGAAAAGTCTTGAAAGAGGTGGGGGAGTGACCCTTGCAAATGTAGTTGTGAAAGGAGCATTCTGGGGAGTAGGAACAGCACATACAGCCCCACAGTATGAGGATGCTGGTGCATTCCAGTAACAGGAAAGAAACCAGTGAGGCTGGGGAGACAGACTTTGCCTATAAGAGCCACAGCAAAATGAAACAAGGTTGTCAAGAGGCCTGGCTTTTGTCAGTCTAATTTTTGGGACACCAGCCGTTGAATCTAAGATCGGCAGAAGAAAAAGAGAAAAAATACCCTTTTTATGTGTCATATTTCTATAGTGATTGCATCCTCCAGTGCAAAATGGGTTGAGGGTTTGCCTCCAACCCTGACTCTGTTAGTAGCTTACTTTCTCACCTTGGGCCAAGTCACGTCATCTTTCTGGATCTCATTGTTTCTTTTATTTTTTTATTTTATTTTATTTTTTTTTTTTGAGACGGAGTCTCGGTCTGTAGCCCAGGCTGGAGTGCAGTGGCTGGATCTCAGCTCACTGCAATCTCCGCCTCCTGGGTTTACACCATTCTCCTGCCTCCGCCTCCCAAGTAGCTGGGACTACAGGCGCCCACCACCTCGCCCGGCTAGTTTTTTGTATTTTTAGTAGAGATGGGGTTTCACCGTGTTAGCCAGGATGGTCTTGATCTCCTGACCTCGTGATCCGCCCGTCTCGGCCTCCCAAAGTGCTGGGATTACAGGCTTGAGCCACCGCGCCCGGCCTCATTGTTTCTTTTATAAAAGTAAAGTGGCTTCACCAGATTATCTGAGGTTCGTTTCAGATTCAACGTTCTATGATTCTTTACGTCTATTATCTGATAGAGCAAACAGCTCACTCTTCAACTGTAATTGAGAATAATTGTAAAAATATCACAGAAAAGATGGTCAAAATGACTTTCTAAATGTGTTTAGGAGCCATTTTAATTCAGAAAGGAAGGCAGAATTATTTTAAAGCATTACTAGTATATAAATTATAGATATTTCTAAAGGTCCAAATATTTGAGCATCAGAAATATTTGTTTACAAGTAAGATAATATCAAGTAAGATAGTATATTTTTGTAAGTTTGAATGAATTGCAATATTTTCTTCCCTCAAGAGAAGAGTCTCCTGTTGGTCTTTATAGCTTAATTATAAACCATTTAAGAAACTTCAATTAAAACCAAAGGTATTTCTCAGTAAAAGTTACAGAAAACATCATACCGAATAAGTGGATTATTGACAGATTACCAAGTTTACATTATCTATCCATTTATTTCAATAACTTTTTTTTAAATTAATCCAAAATTTAAATTTGCTGATCATGAAGCATTTATTCTATGGCCCAAATCATCCTTCAATGAGTCATTTCAAATAGTCATTCAAAATAAAGCCATTCAAATAGTCATTTCAAAAAAGTCCTCTCAAAGGGTCTCATTACAAATTTTCTGGGAAACTGAGATTCTTGTATAAATTATTCTCATAGGTTGACTGTTCAAAAGCGGTTAATTACTTCATTCACTCAATAGACATGTAAAGAGCCTATTATGTGCCAGGCACTACTTTGTATCTTGGAGACAGAGCTATAAAAATAGTTCCTCGGCCTACAGAACTTTGCTTTTAGTTTATTCATGTTTATTTTTAAGTGTGAAATGGAATAAGTTAGAAGAAATTAGGGTGCAATACTGAGTATTTAGAGATATAATTCTCAAACAAAGGTTGCTGCCTCATATGTTTAAATTCAATTATACTCATAGGTGGGAACTGAACAATGAGATCACTTGGACTCAGGAAGGGGAACATCACACACCGGGGCCTATCATGGGGAGGGGGGAGGGGGGAGGGATTGCATTGGGAGTTATACCTGATGTAAATGACGAGTTGATGGGTGCAGTAGACCAACATGGCACAAGTATACATATGTAACAAACCTGCACGTGTTTGCACATGTACCCTACAACTTAAAGTATAATAATAATAAATAAATTTAAAAAAAAAAAAATTCAATTATTAAGTACTGCTTTCAATTTTTTAGTTTTTAACTCTTAGTAGTGCTGCCTGGCACTGATAAGTAAGGTGGAACTTTTAATAGCTTTTCATAGACAAAGGATTTTTTCAACTAGAACAAAAAAGCGTACTTGTTTGTTTCAATAAATACAGGTACAATTATTTGGAGTGAAGAAATTGTTTTAGAATCAGAAGTTTAAGCTCTAGCTCTGTCATATATTGTGGACTCCAGCAAGTTGCTTATCTTGACTGAGCTGAGGCCTCATACATGAAATGGAGCCTAGGAACGGGTGCCTCTCAAGGTTAAATCTCCAGTAATAGGAAATATCCTATTATTCTAAACTCTAAAAGCATATCCTATTATGCAAAAGTGAAACACTAATTTTTATTTAAAACCATAACAACTAAATTTATTGTAGACCTATAATATAATACACACCCATTAAAAAGAATAAAAATATAAATAGCATTTAAATAACTTGAAAATTTTATCACATCACTTCGTTTATTGAATATACCAGATAAGTCCTAAAAATGTATCAATGCATTTCTATTTTTTTTAACTTAGATCAGAATAGCACACTCAAAACAGAGTGTGACAGAAAAGAAAATGTGTTTACTTCTGCTGATCGAAAAAAAGATGAGCAAGGATAATTCATTTTAAAATGAGACTTTTATGCATCCCAAATAGAACACACACATGACCTAAGAGAACATTTTTCTCATTTCTAGTATTATATCACCCTTCAGAGATTTATTAAAGGTGACAAAAATATCCCACAGGTACTATTGATTAACTCTCCAGGATTTGTTAGACTCAATGAGATAATAAGATAAGGTACCCACTGAGAGAATTTAGAATCTAAATAGAGAATGGAAAATGAACAGCACCAACCAAAAATATATCCCCACAGATAAGTTAAAATGGTCTTTTAACCTTTCACAATCAATTTAAAGACTTCAATGAGCAGAATATAAATAATGGCAATGCCCTGTCTGGAATGAAGCATAGGTTATATACTAAGTGCCTACCACTCATCTCAAGCAGAACAAGCCATCATTTTCAGCCAAATGTCAGTCTCATATTTTACTCTCTATGTCTCCAAGAATGTCCTAGTTCTAAAGTCTTGCTAAAAAGATGTCATATTTTAAAATATATACCTTAAATATTTGCAGGGTAACATTTTATCCTTATTCATTTAGCATTTGTCATAAATGTTGTAAGACTTCAAGATGATGTCACAGAAACTCATGCTTGGAAAAAGAAAAAAAAATCAAGTATGATGATGTACATTATTAACTAGCATTTCTTACTATAAAATAATTTGGGTAACTCATTAAGCTGAGGCAGGAGGATTGTGTGAGCCCAGAAGTTCAAAGCTACAGTGAGCTATGATCATGCCACTGCACTGAAGCCTGGGCAACAGAGCAAGACCTTCTCTCTTAAAAAGAAAAAAGAAATGCAAATAAAAATAAAAAAGAATTTTGTGCCTAATCCTATGATCCACATTTTACAAATTACTTATTTAACTTCCATTTTGCTTGATGAAGTACTAGACAGCCTTTGTGGACCTGAGGACTGCAACAGGAAATAGATTTTAAAAAATCAACATTTATGTGATATTCAGAAATTGAATGAAGAAAATGTTTTAAAAATCATGCAGACATATGTATACATATATAACAAACCTGCACATTGTACACATGTACCCTAGAACTTAAAAGTATAATAAAAAATAAAATATTTAGGGATAAAAAATAAAAATAAATAATAAAAAAATTAATAATTTCACTAAGAAAATACAAACATAAATGGTTGTTTTACATTATATCACCATTTAAATAAATGAATCAAGTGGCAACAATTTCTTTTGTAAACCAAATGCACTTGCAATCATATATTAGCATGTGATTTGTGTCCCACATAAATTCCCCTAAAGCTGTTCCTTTCTTCTATGCAATGTCAATTGAATAGTCTATGGAGGAAATTTAATAGCTATGCTGCACTTGGTACACCACTTGTCTCATGCAGCTTCCCACCCATTTTGAGTAAGGAAAAGAACAAAATTAGAGTTAAACTGTTATGCCATTGACAAAATAATAAGTAGGAACCCAATAAAATATAGTGAAAGAATAAAGGCATGAGAAACCCATTACTGAAGACATTTATTTCACCCCCACATAAACCTAGTTAAATATTCCAAAGAGTAAATACAGATCAGAAAAGTGAGGTAAAAACTGCAGCACAATCATCTACATGCACAAAAGAGATGAGTAATTAATTTAAGAAAGTCTTAATATTAAGTTTAATAATAGAGACTCATTCAAACTCCTTTTCTAAATAAATCTTAAGTTAATATTTAGCTTTGCTTACATTTTCAAAGGTCAAATAGAAGCTGAACAGATATCATGTCCTAAAACACGACAGTAAATAAATGTGTCAATTTGCTGTAGTGAATTCGCTCTTTTAAGACCAAAGCACTAGTTTCCCCAGGTGCTGGGAGTGATGCCTGGCTCACAGCAGAGTCCTTCCCCAATAACTGCTTTCTGCCAAAAGGAGCGATCTCTCTCCACTGGTCCAGGAGTGGAAGAGTATAAAGGCTAAGCCCTCTTGCTTCAGTCTGGGAAAATTCTGAAGGGCCATACCAACTCCAGAGCTCCCCCTGCGGATTAGCTAAGTCCTGTTTCAAATCTATCGCTCTTCACCTTCTCTCTCTGTCCAATTCTGTATCCTTCACTCTCTTCCTAGTGTTGCTCTGAAGGGCTCCACCTGATAAAACAGATGCATGCAAATATAAAATCTCAGAGTTGGCCTCTGGACCTTGGCATTGGTCTCCTTTCTAATTAATATTTTGAAACTGCACACACTATAACAGGAAATTGAAAAATCTGTGCATGTTCTCATTATTTTGCCATCATTTTATTATAATATTTTTCCTATTTGTTTCAAAAATCCTTATAATGCTTTCCTCTTTTTCCTCTATTACATCCTTGATCAAATTCTGATCATATCAAGAATGCAGGACACTGACTTTTTCTTTTCTAGATGATAAAAATCATGATTTAATAAGGACAAAGAAATTTGAAAGGTCATTGAATTCAGTTTTAGTTATAGTTTTTAAAAACCAATAGACTATGAACATTTTATTTAGTCCTCCAAATTAACATTAGTCATCTCTGTTCAAAGACGCCCTTGTCCGATACTTCAGATTTGTATTTGCAGACATTGGGTTACTATGAAAATTAAGTTTAAAAGAAATAAACCAGAAGTTATATCCAGAACACTGTTATATTTCTATTAGGGGCAATGTATATTTTTAAAAAAATAGAAATAAATCCAATGTAGTGATTCCTGAAAGACCTAAACACAGAGTTACCATTTGACCCAGCAATCTCATTACTGGGTATATACCCCAAAGAATAGAAATCATTCTATTATAAAGACATGGACATGTGTATGTTCATTGCAACACTATTTACAATAGCAAAGGCATGTAATCAATGTAAGTGACCATCAATGATAGAGATAAATCAAGGATAAAGAAAATGTGATACATATATACCATGAAATCCCATGCAGCCATTAAAAGGTACAAGGTAATGTCTTTTGCGAGGACATGGATGGAGCTGGAGGCCATTAACCTTAGGAAACAATCACAGGAACAGAAAATTAAATACCACATGCTCTCACTTACAAGTAGGAGCTAAATGATGAGAACACATGGACACATGGAGGGGAACAACACACAATGGGGGCTATAGGAGGGTAGAGACTGGGACAGGGGAGAGGATCAGGAAAAATAGGTAATAGGGACTAGGCTTAATATCTGGGTGATGAAATAATCTGTACAACATCCCTGTGACACAAGTTTACCTGTGTAACAACCCTGCACATGTACCCCTGAACTTAAAAGTTAAAAAAAAAAAAAGTTTGACAGGAAAGAATAAAAAAGTTAATGGCTAAATATATATAATACTTAAAAGCAGATTACATAAAGGTCAAGAAAATTCCCCCAAAACCCATAAATCTATTAATTTTAAAATGATTTATTATTTACTATTTAAAATTTTTGAATCTACTATGTATTATACTGGATACTTTTTATACAGCTTTGCTAGACCTCTCAACATACTGATATATATTTATCAGTATTATACAAGGAAAAATAAATGAGGTTCATGAGTATTAAGTAACAAGGCAAGACTACGTGTTTAATTAGTGGTAGTTTTGAAGCTCATTGACCAACGGCTGCCAGGGATACATCAGAGCTTGCTGTAGCAAGGAAGAACACTCCACAGGCAAGTTTTAGGAGTTTCTGAATCTCAGGGAGTCAGGACAGGCTTTTTAAATAGAGTCTTGAAGCTTGGTTTAAGTGGCTTTAAGAAGGGTTGTGCAAAACAGAGGAGGTTAAAAATGATAAACTGAGATAAGCAAGGGCTATTTGCTGATCTCAGCTTATAAGCAGAATCTATTCACCACCTTCTGCACACATTACCCCTAAGGGAACTAGGTATGTTTAAAAGGCTGCACTCACTAAGCATCACCCATCCTGAACCCTTGTGGTACCTTTTGCTGAAAATATATTATTTGACCTTATCATAGAAAAATGTAGCTTGGAAAAAATTTAGAGTGCTCACATTCACCAGTTCTCAAAATGATCGACTTTAGTTATGATGTAGATAGCTGGAACTAGCAGAAACTTCTAACAAATATATATGTTTAGACAGGACATGAGCTCTGCTTTTAATTTTTCTAGGTCATATAATCAGTATATATACACATTTTTTCTGTTTAAGAAAAATTATTATTTGAATTTTATGTACATAACTTACACTGAACTCAAGTTTGAACATACGTTGGATTCTTAAATGGGACTATTTTTTTAAAGAGGACTTTTTTTTCCTTTGAATATTATTTACTTAAATAGATTTCCAAAGCAAGAATTTCTTTATTATCAATTTGCACATTTAAACAAAATAATATATCTAAGGTTACTAATTAAACCAATAGTAAAACACATGTGTTCTTTTTTTTTTTTTTTTTTTGAGACGGAGTCTTGCTCTGTCGCCCAGGCTGCAGTGCAGTGGCCGGATCTCAGCTCACTGCAAGCTCCGCCTCCTGGGTTTACGCCATTCTCCTGCCTCAGCCTCCCGAGTAGCTGGGACTACAGGCGCCCACCGCCTCGCCCGGCTAGTTTTTTGTATTTTTTAGTAGAGACGGGGTTTCACCAGGATGGTCTCGATCTCCTGACCTCGTGATCCGCCCGTCTCGGCCTCCCAAAGTGCTAGGATTACAGGTTTGAGCCACCGCGCCCGGCCATGTGTTCTTTTTTTAATCAACAATTCATTAACAAGTGCATAAATTTCAATGTTTGACATCCTCAAAAATCATAAATTAAGAGTTGCTGGTTTGTAAATATGTCACCAAGTAAAATCATCATTGTAAACTGTATAATTGGCAGTGAATTACAACTAGAATAATTTTTGTAAAGTTTAAATATCACCACTGGCTTTACTTTCAATAAAGCTATGTTTTATAAATTATCTTTATTATTTGGACAGATTAACATATTTAATCCAACTATATTTGAAATTATTTCCTATTTTCGTAACTATTATTTTATGAGATTTATAACTTTATTCACTTGGTAAGCATTAATTGAGCTTCTACTCTTGTCAGACTGTTATAGGGATATAATAGTGCACGAGACCAACTCCATCCCCATTGTTCTGAAACTTACATTTTTTCTGAATGCTGCAAACAAAAAAAAAAAAAAAGAAAAATAGCTAAATATAATATGACACAGTAATTGGTGTCATAAAAAGTCAGAGAAAAAGACACAGAATAAAGGGTAGAGTGGGCAGGGATACTTTTTCAGGTCATGTGGTCACCCAAGTCTTTTCTATGTAGGTGCTATTTGCAGATGTTAATAAACTGAGAGTGAGACATGCATGACCCTGCATCAAACGAGCTCTCCTTCCCTGACTAGATTGCTGAACTGTTTTATGGTACTAATTAATATCTCATTATATATGTAGCTATTTTATTTTCTGCTCCCTTGGAATGTGAGCTTAAGGATGACAGAAGTTAAATCAGTTTTATTCATCATTGTATCTTCAAAGAGAGTACTATAAATATATCTAGTTTTACAGATGAGGCAGCAAAGGCCCTTTGGCAATCAAGTGCCTTAACCAAAATATCACATAACCTAATAAATAGGATGAGAAGTTAGGAAGAAGAACAGAAAGTATGTTAAGTGCTCATATGTGCCAGATATCATGACAGGTGCTTTATATTATTAATCCTCAAAGCACATGTAGCAAGCTGAGTAATGACCCTCTAAATATCAACATCTCAATCCTTAGAAACTGTGACTGCCACCACATAGGTAAAATGTGTACCATATAGGTAAAATGGGCAGATGTGATTTAGCTAAGCATCTGGTGATAAGGAGACTGTTCTGGATTGCCCATGTAGGCCTGGTGTAGTCACAGCAAATTTTGTAAGAGGGAGGCAGGAGAGCAGAAAGGAAGTGACTTTGGAAACAAGAAATGGGCATGATGAGAGGAGGAAGCATAAGCCAATGAAGGCAGGTGGCCTCTAGAAGCTAGAAAAGGCAAGGAGATGGATAACTGCCTAGAGTCTCTAGAAGGAACAAGCCCTGTCAACACCTTGACTGTAGCCCAGTAGAACTGATTTTTGACTTCTGGCCTGTAGAAATATAAGAGGATTCATTTTAACTTTGTGTTGTCATAAGCCACCAAGTTTGTGATAATTTGTTATAGCAGCCAGAGGAAATTAACACAGCTGCTCAGATGGGGAACTCAGGTAAAGGTTAAATAATTTGTCCAACATTACAATACCTCTGTAGCAGAAAGTTAATGTAATTTTCCTGTACTCTCAGCCAAAGCTCCAAAGCTGATAATACTAGGCAGAAATTGCCCCCATATTTTAGAGTGTCAAGTAGTTACAAGTAACCCTTATAGTATTTAATCCAAGATGGCAGCGTTAAGTCTTTTGACCCTCACGCCCACAACCCATCCGGACTAAATAAGGCCAGGTCTAGAGAAGTTTACGTATAGAGGGAATTCATTTGGGTTGCTGGCTTGTCAGACCAGAGGAGAGTAATGGGAAATGGAAGCTTTTTCTCTCCCAAGGCAACATAACCTTAGAAAAGCGTGTAGAAAGACTGGCAGTGGCTTTAAAAGATGTAGACTCTTTCTCACACCATGGTTGAATGTTTATGAGCCACAGATTCTCAGTCTCATCTTGGGGCATTTCTTGGAGGAGAGCACTAGACAGTGCTTAACTGAGTCCTATGAAGGGTGGATGCATTTATGCATATGAAAGCTTAGGTCTCTTTACTGCATGGAATCTTCAATGGATGAGAATGTGGCTTGAGCAGTCCACTACTGCACAGGAATGTGTAGGGAAAAGAATAAAGGGACTCACACTTCCACCATTGGAACTGGCAAAGGTGCATGGGCCAATAGAGTCAGAATAACATAGTCCAGCTTAAGTCTTTTTGAATGTACCCTAGGAAAGAGGGAAGCCTACCAAAAGGAGAGTCTTCAGAGCCTGACACCTATGTGACAATAGTGTGCAATGTAGAGGTCCCTACAAGAACTCTTTAAATATTCACACATATACCTTATATAAACAATCGTATATGGATGCTGCCAGGCAACAAAAACAAAGGCACAACTATAAAAATAGGGGGAAGGAAGACATTTGTATCTCTTCTACCAACTCCCCTTTCTCTCCTCAGTCTAGAAGGAGGTAGAAAAAGAAAGAAAAGGATGATGGAAAGTGAAAAAAAGTCAACATGCCTTTTGTCACTAGAAGCCTTTGAGCCACGGATCAATCTTGAGTTGTGCAGAAGAGAGAAACTTTGAATGGAATTAGAGTTTGGAGCTCTGATTTAGATTGGAAAAGAACATCTGAATAACAGAGAGTGAGTCATAATGATTGAAAAGAAAATAGAAGTGACTTGAAAGTTATGGGATGTTCATAATGTACCATCAGGGGGTGGAAAGATTTTGAAGAGTTCATGAAAAATAAAGGGGCTTCTTGAACACATTTTTAAGTTTAGCTCACTCAATAAGCCAAGTTAACCTTGTAAGGTATGGAATGAAGCAGCTGGGGCTTGAGAACAGACCTCTAATATTTTTGTCAAGTTTTTTACACCATAATTGGTTTCCAATCCTCCTAGAAATCACTTTAATATTAAAATATAATCTCTTATGGATTTTACTTCTGGTGACTATGCCTTTCTAACACATCATACGATGTACTGATTTTAGTAGTCATCCATCACTTCTCTTCCTGCGTTAAAGAAACCATTTGAACTTTACACTTCCTTAGTGAGATGTTTTTCTTTTTCTTACTAATTTATCCTTTCATTTTCGGGTTTGCCTAACTTTGTTCTTCCTTGGAAATTTGCCCATTTTTTAAATAGTAGCCAAGAAGGGGAGAGATAAAATTCTAAGCAATTAAAAGATTTGTTTCCAGGAAAAAAAAATAGGTTACCTTTAATAACCTGGGGACAATTCTAGTGTAACATTTGGGATTTATGATTAAAATGAAAAGAATGAAGAACATGAAACAACAATAAACAAGAAAACAAAAAACTGGGGAACATTCTTTTGTCTAAGTGCTTTCTTGAACAATTCAAAGTGGCTTGAATATCAACCAATCAAGAGACTGTCAATTTGAATAACTCAGTTCTGCTAGTAGAAATCAAGCAATAATGAGGGAGAAAAAAAAATTGTGTTCAGTTATTAAACAGCCTAATTACATTTATAAGATAATTAATTAAGCACCTCTTGAGACAAATTAAAGCACAAAACATTAGTAAAGCTGCCAACCTTATCCAACCCAGGGCCCGCGGGCCACATGCAGCCCAGGTTGGCTTTGTATGCAGCCCAACATTAATTTGTAACCTTTCTCAAAACATTATGAGATTTATGCATGGATCTTTTTTTTAAGCTCATCAGATATTGTTAGTGTTAGTGTATTTTATATGATGTGGCCCAAGACAATTCTTCCTCTAATGTGGCCCAAGGAAGCAAAAGATTGTACACCCCTGTCAATTATACAAATTGTCATTGGAAGAGTGAAAGCGCTCTTTGTCCCTATTACTTGAAAATTGCTAAGACTCAAGATTTCTCAATTTTCTGTTTCATATCATGAAGCTTAACACTATGGTATTTAAACTGACATATATTAAGTATAAGCCTGGATGGCTCCTTCTATTCTACTTAAACATCGTAAAATATATGTGTCTATCAAAAATGTTTCAGCCTACTATGTATGTGTTATTACAGTATTTAATGGTCGTATTCTTTCCCTTCTGATAAGACAAGCAGTTAGTTACTGAGTTGCAAATTGTCAAATCTAGTTGGCATATTAGCACTTGTCTAGATTATACTCCCCTCATAGTGGAAGTCGGTTGTCCAAGATTTCTCACCTAATCATTTGTAGAACTTGAATCCGTGAGCAATTCGACTGAGTGCTGACTCTTATCCAGTGCGTCCACCCTCTCGGAACAGCATTTTTTTCTAAGCTCCGAACAGCACATATATTTAGCGTCCCCACCCAAATAATATGAGATAAATTGTGGGACAAAATATCATTTGCTATTTCCGATTTTCAAAATGCAAAACCATGTTGTTTTGTGAAGTGCCTTTCCTCCTCTTTTTTTGCTTCCTCATTTCTGTGGCTCTAATCCTTAATACTTTTAATTATTCATGCATTTGAACAACTTTGAAGTAGAAACTGCTACCTGGGACCTGGGGAATCAGTTTTAAGAGAATAGCACAAAAAGTAGGAAGATGACAAACTGGAGAACTTGGATACTGTAGTTTGACCCATTTTCCAATCACTCAATGTTACCTTATAAGGGTTTGCTCTATTTTATGCCAAATTAGGTGCTCATGACAGCATAAAAATAAAATAATTTCCATCAAGTTTCTGTAATCATTTCTGAATGAGTTAGGGAAGACTAAAGCTCTTTAACAATAGACTCAAAATCTAACGGCTCAGAAAAAATAGACATTTGTTTCATTCTATTGCCTTAGTCTAAGGCAGTGCTCCCCAAAGTAGGATCTGTGTAGCCATAACCTGGGAGCTGTTAGAAATAAAAATTCTTGAGCTCCACCCTCTATCTATTGAGTCAGAAACTGATACTGAAGGCCAACATTCTGTGTTTAAACAAATCTTCCTGGGTGATTCTGATGCAAATCAAAGTTTGAAGTTCACAGAGCAATCAGTCCAGGAAAATGTGTGTGCACAAGGATAAGAAGGAGGTTGTCTCTATTCCATAGAGTCATTCAAAGACCCAAACTGACTGAATCTCTGTCATCCTCAACATGCCCACATGAAAAAAGAAAGTGTAAGTATATGTGGGATGTTTTCTAGGACAGTTACAGTGCTTCTTTATAAGAAATTCAGCACATGGTCACAGATCACTGCAAGGGAGGGTGAAAAATGTAATAGAGTTTAACAATAACATACTCATCTACTGTAAAAGAAAAGAGAAAGGATTTTGGTAGTCATCTGATAGTCTCTGCAATGATGACATAATTATCTGTGGATGATCAAGTCTGCTGTTCATGTATTGTACCTGTTTTTTTTTTTTTTTTTTTTTTCTTACATTCCCATTGTTTTTGCTTTCATGCAGGTACTTGCTTTAATTCTGGCATTGGTCAAGTATATTGCATAAAGAGAGCTGATGATTAAGCTGATGAAGTAACAGGGTCTGTTAGTCTGTTGGTGTTGCTAAAAAGGAATACCTGAGACTGGGTCATTTTTTTTAAAGAGGTTTATTTAGCTCATGTTTCTATAGACTGTACAAGAAGCATGGTGCCAATATCTGCTTCTGGTGAGGGCTTCAGGCTGCTTCCATACCTGTTGAAAGGTGAAGGGGAGCCAGTAGCATGTTCAGAGATCACATGGTGAGAGAGGAAGCAAGGGAGAGGGGAGCGAGGTTGCAGACATTTTTTCACAACCAGCACAGGGGCAGTGGGGCCTGGGGGACTAAGAGAGAACTCACTCATTACCACAAGGAAGGCACCAAGTCATTCATGAGGGATCTGCCCCCATGACCCAACACTTCCCTTTAGGCCCCACCTCCAACATTGGATATCAAATTTCAACATGAGGTTTAGAGGCTCAAATATCCAAACTATAGCAGAGGATAATTGAAAAAAGAGGAAACAGTGTCAGATGCTGCTGAGAAATCAATTAAATGGAGACTAAAACTATGCCTTGGATTTGGCAAAATGGAGGTCATTGATGACTGTAGGAAGGAATGTTCCATAAAATAATGCTATAGAGCCATGTTGGCATGGAGTGTCTTAGTAATTGGAGAACAGAGACAAAAGAGTATAATTTTTTTTGAGATGGAGTCTCGCTGTATTACCCAGGGTGGAGTGCAGTGGCGCAATCTTGGCTCACTGCAACTTCTACCTCTCGGGTTCAAGCAATTCTTTCTGCCTTAGGCTCCCGAGTAGCTGGGACTACAGGTACCCACCACCACACCCCGCTAATTTTTGTATTTTTTTTTTTTTTAGTAGAGACGGGATTTCATCTTGTTGACTAGGTTGATCTTGAACTCTTGACCTCAGGTGATCCACCTGCCTTGGCCTCCCAGAGTCCTGGGATTACAGGCGTCAACCCCCATACCCAGCCATAAATAATTTTTAAAAGAAGATTATCTATAGAGTGGAGGAGAGATAGGGCTCTAAGTACAGGAAGATGTGGGATAGAAGTCTGAAGATTAATATATTTGATGGAAAATATATAGCTGAGAAGTTGTAGTTGAATACTCCGGAAAAAGAAGTTGGCTAATATTCCTGAGAAAGTATAATGGAGCACAAACATACCAATGGGAAGGATGATGGAATGTAATAGGAAGTCAAGAGACATTCACAGATGTGGAGAAAATTAAAGTAATCATTGGGAAAAATGAGACAAAATTTATAGAGTAACACAGATGGATTGCTGAGCAGTAGTAAAGAACTATTTGAAGTTACCTTGCACACATCTACACAAAACCGTTATAATTGCACATTCAATTGCTATATTAACTTGGATGTCAAAAAGCCCTAAAATTACATCTATTATAGTTTCTGTTAATTTTTTTTGTTTTATAAAACATTTTACTGGCCAAAATTAGAAAAACTATAATATTTTACTCTGCCTAATCCTGCTTAATTAATCATTGTTAGGAATTGTTTAGTCAGTAGGTTTATGATAAATACCAAACTTCATAAATTTAGTAAGTCTCCCAAGGCTTCAAAATTAGCACTTATGTGTAAGAGGTTTTAATAACGTGACATCATTTCTCTTTTATTGGAATTACAGAAAATTCTAAAAAGAAACTTGTCA
Source organism: Theropithecus gelada (assembly GCF_003255815.1). Lineage (NCBI taxonomy): Eukaryota > Metazoa > Chordata > Mammalia > Primates > Cercopithecidae > Theropithecus > Theropithecus gelada. The sequence continues at coordinate 97,784,122 of NC_037670.1, forward strand.
AATAAGCCAATACTTCATGTTTATTAAAAATAATTAAGAAAATTGAGTACACATATTAACATTCAGATTTTTTCCCAGGATTAAAAACAACATGCATTTCTCGATCATTAAACATATTATTTAAAAAATCGAGTCTCTAGGTGCTTACAGATTGTGAGCTGGGCACTTATGTAATGCCATGCTTTCATCCTAGCAGTGGGACTTCTTTAGACTTCTGAATGTGTCATGCACTTTGCTAAAGCTCACCATGTTGCTCTGAAAAGTTGAGTCAAGCTTAGGTGTTCTCTGAGAGCAGATTCAGAGATTCTAACTACTGCTTGAGACTTAAGATTCACCACTTACCTACAGGCTGAGTAATCCAGGATGCCCTACCACTCAAAGCACAATACACTAAAATCATATAGAGATTATCCTGAAAATTCATTGTCAATACATTCACATACAATTTCCAACATTTGTTAGCAATTGAAATACTTAATTTGATCCATTAAACTGTATTTGCATGTCCCAGGTTGCTTATCTTTCTAAGTAGGTATATAACCTATTTTTGAAAATAATTTTCAGATGGTTGTTGGTTGATGGTTAACATAGGTTTTCAAATAACATGGGGCTCCTTTGAGTCATTATTGGTAGAGGCATATATAAGTATCTTTGCTACCTGACATCTCTGTGATTTATATCTAGTTCTTTTTCTACCTGGTCTCTACCTTTAAAGGTGGGTCTCATGAGAGGACATATTTATGGTTGGCCTTTATAGGAACATTTTCCCACCTCTTCAGCAGATGTGAGAACACAAATGGGCTTTATCAAATTAGATTGTCATAATTTTTACAAATCTATATTGGATGATTTCTTTTTTGATTTGTGCAAAGCAAAGCCTGGTTTCATCTGACTGTGAGTGTTGAAGAACTTTGTAGAATTATCAGTGCTTTCTAGAAGTGGTATAATTTTTTAAATGATTTATACTGTCTCAACTACAATAAAGGAATCCAAGAAAGACCACAGAATCAGAAGAACTATCAGTTATTTAGCCATTTAGATAAATAGTTTAATTTCTATAAGTGAATAATTCTTTTAAATAATTTCAACATATATAATGCTGTGGTCAACAAGTTAAATATCCCACCCTCATAAAAACATAAAACAGGCTGGGCACGGTGGCTCACTCCTGTAATCCCAGCACTTTGGGAGGCCGAGGCGGGTGGATCACAAGGTCAGGAAATCAAGACCATCTTGGCTAACACGGTGGAAATCCAATTCTACTAAAAATACAAAAAATGAGCCAGGTGTGGTGGCAGGCACCTGTAGTCCCAGCTACTCGGGAGGCTGAGTCAGGAGAATGGCGTAAACCTGGGAGGTGGAACTTGCTGTGAGCCAAGATCGTGCCACTGCACTCCAGCCTGGGTGACAGAGGGAGACTCTGTCTCAAAAGCAAATAAGCAAAGAAACAAACAAACAAAAAATATAAAACAAAATGAAACAAATACAGGCAGATGGCAATTTGGCATAATTGCATTCCATTTTTATGGAATTGCATTCCACATTAATTTCATTTTTATATTCCTCAACTTTAGTGAAAATGGATTATGTATTTATCCACATAACCAATTATTATTTTGCAATTATATTTAAAAGTTTAGTAATACAAAGGTTTCTCCATTGATTATATACTAAATTTTAATTGTTGCTGCATAACAAGAGAGCAACAATGTCTATTTTCAGGTTCACATCCTTACTGTCTTATTTGACAATGCTAGGTTCATGAATAATTGGTATTTTTATTTCTTCTCTGATCACTTATTCATTCAACAAGTAGTTATTAGGCTTCCTATCATTTGAGAAGCATTTTATAAGGATTGTGGATACATAGAGGAAAAAAAATAGACAAAGCTCTGCCTTCCTGACATTGGAGAAACCCTGAAAATAAACAAATTAATATATATTTGTTGATGAAAACTGGAAAAGAAAATAAAACAGAACAAGAAAGCTAGAAAGCACTGGGTTTATTTTATACAAGACACTCAGGGAAGATCTCTGATATGATGACATCCGAGCAAAGACCTGAGCAGGTGACTTAAATGAGGACATTTTGAGGAAAAAGAGTTACCCTGGAGTGCATTCAAGGAAGTTCAGAAAGGCCAATGAGACAGAAGCAGAGTAAGTAAGAAGGTGATACAGGTATGGTCAGATGGTTAGCAGCATCAGATGGGGAAATTAGGGATTATAGGCCATGGTAAGGACTTTGACTCCTACTCTAATTAAGGTGAAAACCCACTATAAGAGTTGAACAGGGAAAAGACATGTTCTGATTTAGTTATAAAAGGATCATTATTATGGCTTATTTGTGGAGTATATCCTTCAGAGGAATGAGTGAAAGCAGGGAAGCCAGTTAGGAGGATATGTTAATAATCCAAGTAAAATATATTGGTGACTTGGACAAAGAAGAGGTGAGACACTTAGAAGCATACTAGGTATATTTTGAAGGTGAGTTGGCAGAATTTGCCGATGGGTGGTTGTGGGTATGAGAAAAATGTATGAGGAAAGAGTCAATGATGAATATTCCTTATCCTCCAGCTACTGGAAATTGGAAGAATAGCATTTCAACTTATTTGTATAAGCAAGAGTGCAAAATGTGAAAGTGAGGTGGGGGTGGGGGCTGGAGTTTGGTTTTAGATATGGTTAGTATGACTAATGTAGATTGATATTATTTATAATTACAAATGTAAGATAGATAATTGAATATATGAACCTGGACTTAATTGAAGAGTACCACAGTAAACATAAATTTCAGAGTTTCAGATGGCTGAGATCATCAAGGGAATGGATGTACATTGAAAAAAAAAAAAAAAAGATGTTAGGGCCAAGGACTGAACCCTTAAATATTTAAGGATTAAAGTTGGAGAAATGAGGGAAAGCCACTTAGACTGAAAGGAAACCAGTAAGTTAATAAAGCACCCAGAAGAGAGTGATAACTTAAAGACAAAGGGGGGCATTATCAACCAGATCTAATATTGATAATGATAAGAAAGAGAGGGAGTAAGAATTGGTCATCAAAAGTGGGACTAGTAAGTAACTACTTCTCTTAAAAAAAAATCACAAATAAATCCACATTATTTTATTTTTGTTGTTAGTGTACTTGCAGTCTTGATGTATTTCACCTTAGTTTTCCCTCTAATTTAATGTTCCTTATATTTTGATGCTAAATTATTTTCCAACAAAAATGCAAACAAAATATTTAATATCTCTTTTCTTATTCCCCGATCTGTTATTTGGTATTGCATTTTGCTTTGAAATATAAAATCCGCAGCAACATTTTAAACATTTCATACTTGTGGTCTGTATTAAATGGAAAAGAAAGTTTTATTAGCAAGTGAAGTATCACTTATTGGAGTTTTACTCTAAAGTTAGTTTTTCATGTCAAGGATTCATAGTCCCTGATAGATTGAGTCAGTTATCTTTATTAATTTATGGCTGAATAATGCTTGGAAATAAATTTTGTATTAGACAATCCTCACCTTAAGTGAATTATAAATTATACACTAAAACACAACATAATAACATTTACAGTATTAGCAAGATAACTTTGAGGTTGAAAACCCCTAAACCATACATCTTATTACATAATACAAAACACTTTGCCCAATATTGTTACATGACTTCATAAAATAATTAATATCAAGTTTTTTATTCCTTCATAAAAATTCCATATATTTGTTGAATTTTTGTTAGAGTACAATGTGCTTTTACAGCTACACTATATATAGTATACCCACACTGTATTTTATATATATATATCATGATACTGTATTTTTATTTGTAGAACTTATCAAAATTATGACTAAATAAAGATTTGTATAATTATGCAATTCTTAATAGATCATATACTCACGCAATTCAAAAAGTATTCATGCAGTTTAAAGTCTCCAACCTGCCCTGGGTGCCTTCCAATAAATCTCACCCACCTCTATCCTTGACTTTCATTTACCATCAAAGTTAATTGTTAATGTCAAATTTTTAGCATATGTACACACATGCACGCGCACACACACAAACATACATCGCTTATCAAGCAAGTACAAATAAGATTCCTGTTTTCTACCTTTTTTAACATAGAGGTTGTTGTTAGATACATTGTCCTATACTTTTTTACTTAACAATTTACTCATAAAATAATATAAAGCTTTTTGTATTACTTCATAAAATAATAATACTATATATTTGTTGAGTTTTTACTAGAGTATAATGTGCTTTTATAGCTATGCCATGTACTATATGTGGTATATTCATACATCTATGGCGTTTCAGGTGTATTAACTATTATTGAGTACCTACTGTGTTTTGGGTGCTATTCTAATAAGTGCATATACAACAGAACACTGTAGTTTAAAAACTGCTGCCTTTATGGCTTTCACATTCTAACATGAGATAGCTTGAAGATATTGTTGTTGTTAGGGTTTTTGTTTGCAATTTGTTTTTTCCGTACTTACCATTTCGTTGAAAAGATGGTTCATAATTTAAGTAACACTTACTGCTATTACCAATAATTAAACTTTCACATTTATAGTTTTAGCATGGCTTTAGAGATAACTGTAGAATAAATGTTCCACAGGGGGATGTCTAGATTATAGGTATTTGAATTATAACTTTTGTATGTTTTATCAAATTGTCATCCATAGCATATATAAGATGCTTCTATCTATTCTTCATTTATGGAATATTTTTATCAAGAATGATTGCATACATTTCCTGATGTGAAGTTCATTCTCACATTGTTATGCAGAAAATCCTATAGAATCCACAAAAAAAAAGCTATTAGACAAATAAGTGAGATTAGTAAGTTTTCAGGATCATATTATCTGTGGATAAAGACAGTTTTATTTATTCTTTATCCTTCTGGATGCCTATTATGTATTGATTGCCTTATAGCACTGGAAAGAACCTCCAGTGCAATTTTGATATAAATCAAACCCACACAAAATCATCACAAGACAACTATGTAACAATATCACTTCATGAATATAGATATACATATTATAAACAAATCAAATCTTACAATATAAAGAAGATCATACATCATGATCAAATATGTTTATCCCAGGAATGCAAGGTTGGTATTTGAAACCAATTAATGTAATACACCAATATTAACTAAACAGAAACTCCTATGTGAAAAAAAAAATTTTTGAAAAAAATTTAAATTCCATTACTAATAAAAATCTTCTTCAAACTAGGGATACCTGCATAAGAGAAGTTCCTTAACCTGATTAACAGCATCATTGAAAAACCTAAAGCAAACATTATACTTAATAGCAAAAGACTAAATGCCTTTCCTTTAAGTGTAGGAAAAAGACAATGCTGATTGAGATGTGAAAGACTTGGAAAGAACTTCAAAATAATTGTTTTTGTTAGTTTCCACTTCCCAAAATTTCTCATCTTCATTGTTTGTGTCTAGAATTTAATATTTTTGATGCTACTGAAAATTTTAATTTCAAATTGTTTATTGTTAGTATATAGAAATGAAATAAAATTTTTATATGCTAATGTATCCTGCAACCTAACTTATTGAATGTATAGGAATATAGATGTTCATAATATTCTCTCATTATTTTTTAATTTTTCAATAATTTTACTGATACAACATTTCTCATTCTTGATATTGGTAATTTGTGTCTTCTGTGTATTTTTTCTTTTCAGTCTTGCTACAGATTTACCAGTGATATAGATAATCTCACAGAACATGATTTTAGATTTATTAATTTTTGTGTATTCCTTTCTGCTTTGTACTTCATTGATTTGTGCTCTGATCTTTAGGTTTTGTTTTGTTTTGTTTTTTGTTTTTTACTTGACTTTGCATCTTTTTCTAGTTTTTAAAAGTGGAATTTGAAGTCATTTATTAAAAACTTTTTTAAAAAATTACAAGTTCAGAGGTACATGTGCAGGTTTGTTGCATGGGTTAACTTTGTCACAGAGGTTTGTTTCATCACCCGGGTTTTAAGCCTAGTAACCATTAGTTGTTTTTCCTGATCGTCTCCCTCCTCATAGCCCACAGTGTGTGTTGTTCCCCTCTCTGTGTCTATTTGTTCTCATCATTTAGCTCCCACTTATAAGTGAGCATGTGGTATTTGGTTTTCTGTTCTTGTATTAGTTTGCTAGGGATATGGCCTCTAGATCCATCCACGGCCCTGCAAAGGACATGATCTTGATCTTTCTTATGGCTGCAGAGTATTCCTTGGAGTATATGTACCACATTTTATTTATCCAGTCTACCACTGATGGACTCTAGGTTAAGTCCATGTCTTTGCTATTGTAAATAGTGCTGTAATGAACATATGAATGCCCGTGTCTTTATAATAGAATGATTTATATTCCTTTGGGTATATATCTAGTAATTGGTTGAATCATATTTCTGTCTTAGGTATCACCATACTGTCTTCCACAATGGCTGAACTAATTCACACTTCCACCAACAGGATATAAGCATTCCTTTTTCTCCACAACCCTTTCAGCATCTTTTATTTTTTGACTTTTCAGTAGTTGCCATTCTGACTGGTGATAGATGGTATCTCATTGTGGTTTTGATTTGTAGTTCTCTAATGATCAATGATGTTGAGCTTTTAATCATATGATTGTTGGCCACATGCATGTCTTCTTTTGGAAAACATCTGTTCATGTCATTTGCCCACATTTTTATGGGTTTGGGTTTTTTTCTTATAAATTTGTTTAAGTTCCTTATAGATCCTGTATATTAGACCTTTGTCAGATGTACAATTTGCAAAAGTGTTCCCCCATTCTGTAGATTGTCTATTTACTCCATTTATAGTTTCATTTGCTGTGCAGAAACTCTTTAGTTTAATTAGAACCCATTTGTCAATTTTTGCTTTTGTTGCAATTGCTTTTGGCTTCTTTGTCATGAAATCTTTGCCCAAGCCTATGTCCTGAATGATATTGCCTGTGTTGTCTTCTTCCAGGGTTTTTGTAGTTATGGGTTATATTTAAGTATTTAATCCATCTTGAGTTAATTTTTGTATATGGAGTAAGGAAGGGGTCCAGTTTCAGTCTTCTGCATATGGCTAGCCAGTTGTCCCAGCACCATTTATTGAATAAGGAATCCTTTCCCCATTGCTTGTTTTCGTTAGGTTTGTTGAACATCAGGTGTATGATCATATTTCTGGGTTCTCTATTCTGTTCCATTGGTCCATGTGTCTGTTCTTGTACCAGTACCGTGCTGTTTTGGTTACTGTAGACCTATAGTATAGTTTGAAGTCAGGTAACATGATGCCTCCAGCTTTGCTCTTTTTGCTTAGGATTGCCTTGGTTATTTGGGCTCTTTTTTGGTTCCATGGGAATTTAAAAATAGTTTTTTCTAGTTCTATGAAAAATGTCAATATAATGGAAATAACATTGAGTCTATAAGTTACTTTGGGCAGTATGGTCATTTTAACAATATTGATTATTTTTATCCTTGAACGTGTAATCGTTTTTCATTTGTTTGTGTCCTCTCTGATTTATTTAAGCAGTGGTTTGTAGTTCTCCTTGTAGAGATCTTTCACCTCCCTAGTTAGCTGTATTCGTAGCTATTTTATTCTTTTTGTGGCAACTGTGAATGTGCGTTTGTTGGTGATTTGGCCCTCAGCTTGACTGTTGGTGTATAGGAATGCTAGCATTTTTTTTACATATTGATTTTGTATCCTGAGACTTTGCTGAAGCTGCTTATCAACTTAAGAAGATTTGGGCTAAGATGATGGGGTTTCCTAGATGAAAGATCATGTCATCTGCAAACAGGGTCAATCATGTGTGTGTGTGTGTGTGTGTGTGTGTGTGTGTGTGTGTGCTGAATTGCATCCCTCCAAAATTCATATGTTGAAGTCTTAACCCCCAGCACCACCTCAGAATGTGATGACATTTGGAGATAGAGTCTTTAGAAATGTGATTAAATGAAAATGAGGTTATTCAGGTAGGCTCTAATTCCATATAACTGGTGTCCTTATAAGAAGAAGAGATTATGACTGAGTAAATAGAGGGAAGAGCATGGGGAGAAGATGGCTATTTACAACCTAAAGAGAATGTCTCAGGAGAAACCAACCCTGCTAATGCCTTAAACTTTTAGCCTCTAGAATGATGAGAAAATAAATTTCTGTTGTTTAACCCAGGTTGTGGAACTTTGTTATGGCAACCCTAGCAAACTATCTATCTATCTATCATCTATCTACTTAATCTATCTATTTTTATATGTAAATATGTAGAGATGTATACTGACATATTTGATTAAGAAGTATGAAATTTGTTACTTTAAATATAGACAGCTTATTTTATATCAATTGTACTTCAGTAAAGCCACTTTTTTCCCTGAAATTTGTGCAATATACCTGTGAAAAGATATATAATTTATTGTAGCTGTCACTACCATTTATTCAATATAAGAGATAGAAATTATATTAATTTATCATATTAGCTGTATATGCAACTTTTGAGAGTCATCAGCAGAACAAAGAAAGCATTAATACCTGTTCTTTCTTCTGAGACACTTTTTGTTTGGGCTTATGCTGTTGTTTTAGCTAGCAATTTATGTCTGTAGTTTCTTGGGAATTTAGAGATGTAAAAGACACTTTTTTTCTTCCTAACTGTCTCAGGAATGGACATTTAAAATATGCAGATAAGTTCCTAATTCAACCATTTTAGAATAAGAATTTTCAAAATGAATTTAAAAAATTAAAAATTATTACCACTATTAATTCATAATCCTGTTTTACCTGTGGTATAATGTAGACATATAGTTTTTTAGTTTGGGATTTTTAATTTTTTAATATCTTTACTTAGTTTTGAGATTTTGGCTAGAGACTGGTCAATTGCCCTTTCTCAGAGCCTGATTTCTTCCACACTCCAACCACTTCATTAATCAGGTTCTTATACTGTGGGTCATTATGCACAAGCCCCAATCGCCCCAGGCAAAATACCAGACAATTAGGAACAGCATTATAGCCAACGAGAAGGCAGTCTGAGAAACCTAGCTAACCCCGCCTTGCTTGCCATGGATACCCTAAATAACTGCCTCCTACAGCTCTCTTTTCCTGCTATCCTGTCCCTGAGTGCAATTCCCTATATGGCCCTGCCTGGCAGCTTTCTCTTATTAATAGCTGAAAGTAATAAGATATTCTGCCTTTCATATATTTGAGTGACAGTGTGTTGTATCCTTCCATCAAAATAATCCTTAAATCTTATAAAACAATTTGCACTGTGAGCAGATAGCATGGCCGTGACTGCTGACTCTTGGATAGCTTTTCAAGAGGCTGCTCTTTGCTTACTAATTGGTTCCAGACCTCTATGAGAGTGGCTTGGACAGAACTTGAGCTTGTGCTTTAGCCTTGTTGCCTGCTGGCTGTGTCTGTCTGTGCTTGCCATGTATCCCCACATCTCTCAGAATATTCTAATGAGCAGTGCTACCAGATTAAACTCTGGAGGCTGAAGAAAAGCCTTGGTGGAGGCTCACCCCATGGATATGCGAGCGATGGGCTGCTAAAACTGCACTTTCTGGGGCTAGGCATTCTATCCTCTTTCTAGTCACTGTGTTCAACAGAAGCTGACCCCAGATGCCCTTACCTCTTTGTTTCCTTTTTTATTATGTATACCAGAAATAAAATGTTAAGCCCACCAACTGACTCTTAGACCCTCTCCTTGGCCAAGGGCATTCCAAAGTTAACCTGAAACACTAGTTCAGGGCCACAATGGGAAGTAGAGGCTGGAAATGCCTCATTATACTCTTCTCCCTTTGAAATTCAGGCACAACTGAACAACATTAACGTTAAAACAGAGACCCTATAACTGATAGAACAGACTATTTCAGTTTGACCAGAAACATTTACAATCTATTCTCTGTGAAGTCTGCTACCTGATGGCTTCACCTGCACAAGAACCTTGATCTCAATAAAACTTGTCTTAATGCAGTCACTTTCTTCTATTTCATATCTTTAGATAAACTCTAGCAACAAAGTGCCAATCAGAAAATCTTTGAATCTACCTGTGACCTGGAAGCCCCCACCACTTCAGGTTGTCCCACCTTTCCAGACCAAACTAATGTACATCTTACATGTATTGATTGATGTCTTCTGTCTCCCTAAAATGTTTAAAACCAAGCTGTAGCACAACTGCCCTGCACGTATTGTCAGGACTTCCTGAGACTGTGTCACAGGCATGTCCTTAACCTTGGCAAAATAAACTTCTAACTTGATTGAGACTTGTCTCAGATACTTTTTGGTTTGTAATTATTACTTAGGGCAGAATGATGATTTGTCCATGTGTTTCAGGCAACCTTTAAATAGAGATGTTGGCTGGGTTCCCCCATGGTAAAGCAATGGCACCCCTGTCTCATAGTCAATATTGCTCTGGTCGGGTAGCCGTCGACCTGTCTTCTTTGCTGCATATTTTGTTGCTGTTTTTAGGGAACTTCAAGTTCCCCAGATCCTCAGGAATATCATGGGCTACCCTGTTGGATACCAGCCGTTCAATGTTTAACCCAGAGAGGCTGTCTGTGGCAAGGAAACAAATATCTCACCCCAGCAACCCCCTTCTGAACACCTGCAAAAGTTACCCTGTTGTTTAAATGATGGAAGGCCCCTAGCCAGTGTGATTGGGCTTTAGTAAGTGCCTCTGCACGTCAACATGAAAAGGGACAAAAACTTAAAGGAACTTATTGCCTGTCCCAAGGAGAGGTGACTACAGCTCTCAAGTGAAATCCCAATCTTTCACAGGTAGACTGAGAAGCCTTAGGATGAAGAATGGCTGCCTATGAGGCAGACCACTGGGCTCTTTCTTCCACTCCTTTCCTGTAACTATGAGACACAGACGGAAACTAACAACCATGACTTCAGGAGGCTAGAAGCCCAAAACAGAGGAAAAATAATGGAATAAAGAGAAAACCTTGACACAGGAGAAGAAATTTTAAAATAAATAGTTTGTGTACATAGATATATATTTATTGATTTACTTATATAACTATGTATATATATGTATACACAAAAAAAATTATACATAAATTAACCCAATTAGAAATCCAAAAATCTGCTAAAATATTTTTTATAAAACTAATATAAAAATTGTACTGATTGGGCTTTTGTGACTCTACAAGATAGGTTCTAACTTAACTTTCAGATCTGCTAAAATACACCAACTGACAAAGCTTTACAGACTTAATCATACTGGGTCTCAACTTGTAGTTCTACTCAAGGATCTCACTAAATTTAAACATAATACTTCTGATATTCTTGGGAGAGTAACTAAATATAAAATAGAGCCCGGTCCAGTAGTACATGCCTGTAGTCCCAATTACTTAGGAGGCTGAGGAGGATCACTTGAGGCTAGGAGTTTGCAGTCATAGTGAGCTATGATTGCATCTGTGAATAGCCACTGCATGCCAGCCTTGGCAACATAATGAGACCCCCATCTCTTAAAAAACAAAACAAAACAAAACAAAACAACAACTTAAAAAAAATTTAAATAGAGAAAAAAATAGGTATTCTTTTCTTTCATTATAGTATTTTCTAAATTCCATTTTTAGCATATATGTTCTGATACAATGAGTAATACATTAAAATTAAGTTAAGTTTTTGGCACGGAAAAATTAGCTTGAGAAACAAGACCCTATGGGTCCCCTTATGAAAACAGTTAAGATGTTCCAATGTAAAATTTAAAAGGACTGTCAAGAATTCAAACTTATTTATATAAAACCTAACTAATATTTGCAAATCTCAAAAAAATAGGTAAAGACAGATGCATCAGGGTGGTTTATTACAATGCTGTGGTTTCATCTATTGTGATTCTCATGCATAATACCTAATATTAAAATTATTGACATCATTTAACTAATAACCAGTAAATACTTTGCTATTATAGATTTTGCTAATATTTATCTTTGGTGGCTATTTCAATGGCCTCTTGACTGTATTTTGCCTTTATCTCCAAGGAAAAAAGTATGCTTTTCCTAGGTCACCTTGTAGGGCAACTCAGTAGTGTTGCCATTGCATGCAATCTTTGCAGACAAGAACTTAACTGCACCCACCTTTCTCCAGAAGCACAGGTTTGATGTTAAGTTGATAACATCTTTCTCCAAGAAGTTTTATTTGACATACTCATTATAAACATAAACATTCAACATCTTTTAGTTCTTTTTTCATTCTGGAGGCAATATATTCCAATTTACAAATTCTACTTAATGTCTCTGATATTACTGTTTCCAAATAAACTCACCTTAAATGGGGATCACTCAAATAAAAGGCTCTAAATTCTGTCCATCTTAAATTTAGCTGATCCTGCAGAGGCCCGTGACTACAAAGGGTGTGGCAAAGCATTCATCAGGAGCTACCCTCTGAATTGCCACATCCTGATTCACATTGGAGAAAAAGCCTTTTATTTGTTCTGCTAATGGCTGTGATAAAAAAAAAATCCCACACAAAATCCAACTGGAAGAAACATTTTGCATGCAAACATGAAAATCTGCAAAAGCAATATGTATGCAATTTTGAAGGATGTAAGAAGACCTTTAAGAAGCATCAGCAGCTGAAAATCCATCAGTGCCAGCATGAAAATAAACCACTATTCAAGTTTAACCTTGAAGGATGTGGAAAACACTTTGTTTCACCCTACAGGCTGAGAGGACAGATGCAGGTTCATCAGAAAAATATATATCAATAGGGATGTTCTTTTGTGGCAGAAACATGGACAGAGCTTCCAAAGCACATGAGAGAAATCCATAAAAAGGAAATAACATATGATGTATGCCAGAAAACATTCAAATGTGAAGATTATCTCAAATAACCTGTGAAAACTCATGCCTCAGAATGAGATGTATGTCAACATCCAAGAGACGGCTGCAGCAGAACTGTATTTAATCTCCAGAGCTGTCTTCTTTCTTTTCATACGGAGAATCACCCATTTATGTGTGAACATGCTGGCTGTGGCAAAAGGTTGGCTATGAAACAAAGTCTCACAAGACATGCTATTGCGTATGAGCTTGACAGGAAGAAAATGAAGACCAAAGTAAAGCTATCTTCTGAAAAATGAAATTTGTCTTCTCATCTCAGTAAAATATCCCTCATAAGAGGAAACAAGAACAAGGTTTATCTTTGCATGAAAATAGAGAGTCATTGAATCGTATTGATCTCGACAGCTTCAATACTTACTGTTAGCTAAAAATCAGATTTCTCTGTTTAAAAGACTACAGACCAATGAACTCAGTTATTTTCCATCAGAAGTACATTTTTTGTTATTAAAATCATTGATTTAGGAAAAAAAGAATGACAGGCACTTGATAGATTCACTATAGAAGCTTCAGCAACCTCCTTTCATACCTCCTGAAGTCTCCGGACAACTATGATGGCCATAGGCAGCCCACAGACTTTTGAAACGAGAAACTGACATTCCTGACCCTGCACTATATATAGCATTAAAGCAAAAAATGTTGGCCACATACTGGGACCTCCTGGAAATAGAGGCCCTTGCAGACCTTGAGCCTGTGATTCTCCATAACCAGTTGCCCATTATGCCTTGGGTCATAAAAGCAGCATCCCAAAAACTCAGCACTGCTACTGAGTCCTCCTTAATATAATATGGAGCTGAACCTGGTCCCTCTGGATTATTAACCTGGAAGGGGTGGTCTCCACTGTCCTCAATTCCTTGACAGATGCAATGGTGTTAGATGAAGTCACCTTTCCCTCAAACCCATTGGCTATATGAAGAGCCCCTTGGGATTAACTGAGTGTTCAGCAATGGGAGTTTGTAGGCTGTATGGATGACACCGTCACCATTGTAAGTGACAGAACTCACTGAAATTTTGTTGCTTTACCTTCCAATAAAAGGACAGAACCCTAGGGTCAGCACGATTGGCTGGACTTCAGGCAGTCATCTTAGCACTGGATGCCCTGGTCAGCAAATTGCCTCACAAGCAAATGTTCACAAATTATTTGGTCATTGCCTAAGAGTTGTCTCTTCAGAATAAAGAACTCTGTGAATCCCTTGTTTCACAGATATCCAAAATATAAATCAAAATCACACATATATGAAGCTTCTCTAGGACACTCCTTTTTCTCCTTGGAGTTCCAGATATTAGTGGTAGTAATCAAAGCACACATTTCATGTCTCAGAATCACACCAGGCTCTTGAAAAAGGCATTCAATATAACTTTCATATCCCAAATATGTCCAAGACAACTGGTTTAACTGTGAGGCCTAATGGGCTCCTCAAAGAACTTGTATTTAAGTTACAAAATAACCAGTTAACCCCTAAATGTATATCCCAGTCCTGCCCTAGGCATTAATATCTCTCAACTCAAGGCCCTTCAGCCAACTCAAACTACTTTAAACAAAATCTTATTTTGATGTTTTAGCCATGAAGTCTTTGCCCATGCCTATGTCCTGAATGTTATTGCCTAGGTTTTCTTCTAGGGTTTTTTATGGTTTTAGGTCTTATGTTTAAGTCTTTAATTCATCTTGACTTGATTTTTATATAAGGCGTAAGGGAGGGTTCCAGTTTAAGTTTTCTACACATGGCTAGCCAGTTTTCCCAACACCATTTATTAAATAGGGAATCCTTTCCCTATTTCTTTTTTCAGGTTTTCAAAGATCAGATGGTTGTCAATGTGCGGTGTTATTTCTGAGGCCTCTTTTCCGTTCCATTGGTCTATATATCTGTTTAGGTACCAGTACCATGCTGTTTTGGTTACTGTAGCATTGTAGTATAGTTTGAAGTCAGGTAGCATGATGTCTCCAGCTTTGTTCTTTTGGCTTAGGATTCTCTTGGCTATATGGGCTCCTTTTTGGTACCACATGAGATTTAAAGTAGTTTTTTCTAATTCTGTCAAGAAAGTCAGCAATAGCTTGATGGAGATCACATTGAATCAATATATTACTTTGGGCAGTATGGCCATTTTCATGATATTGATTCTTCCTATCCATGAGTATGGAATGTTTCTCCATTTGTTTGTGTCCTCTCTTACTTCCTTGAGCAGTGGTTTGTAGTTCTCCTTGAAGAGGTCCTTCACGTCCCTTGTAAGTTGTATTCCTAGGCATTTTATTCTCTTTGCAGCAATTGTGAATGGGAGTTCATTCATGATTTGGCTCTCTGTTTGTCTATTATTGGTGTACAGGAACCGGGATCTAAGTAAACTAAAGAGCTTCTGCATAGCAAAAGAAACTATCATCAGAGTGAATAGGCAACCTACAGAATGGGAGAAAATTTTTGCAATCTGTCCATCTGACAAAGATCCACAATCTACAAGGAACTTAAACAAATGTAGAAGAAAAAGACAACACCATCAAAAAGTGGGCAAAGGATATGAACAGACACTTATCAGAAGGACATTTATGAAGCCAAAAACATATGAGAAAAAGCTCATCATCACTGGTCATTAGAGAAATGCAAATCAAAACCACAATGAGATATCATCTTACACCAGCTAGAATGCCAATCATTAAAAAGTCAGAAAACAACAGATGTTGGAAAGGATGTGGAGAAATAGGAACACTTTTACACTGTTGGTGGGAGTGTAAATTAGTTCAACCATTGTGGTAGACAGTGCGGCAATTTCTCAAGGATCTAGAACCAGAAACACCATTTGACCCAGGAATCCCATTACTGGGTAAAAACCCAAAGGTTATAAATCATTCTACTACAAAGACACGTGCATACATATGTTTATTGCAGCACTGTTCACAATAGCAAAGACGTGGAACCAACCCAAATGTCCATCAATGATAGACTGGATAAAGAAAATGTGGTACATATACACCATGAAATACTATGCAGCCATAAAAACAGATGAGTTCATGTCCTTTGAAGGGACATGGTTGAAGCTGGAAACCATCATTCTCAGCAAACTAACACAGGAACAGAAAACCAAACACTGCATGTTCTCACTTATAAGTGAGAGTTGAACAATGAGAACACATGGACATAAGGAGGGGAACTACACACCGGGACCCATCGTGGGGTGGGGGACTAGGGGATGGATAACATTAGGAGAAATACCTAATGTAGATGACGGGTTCATGGGTGCAGCAAACCACCATGGCATGTGTATAGCTATGTAAGAAACCTGCACGTTTGGCACATGTATCCCAGAACTTAAAGTATAATTTAAAAAAATAAA
This sequence comes from Theropithecus gelada, assembly GCF_003255815.1. NCBI lineage: Eukaryota > Metazoa > Chordata > Mammalia > Primates > Cercopithecidae > Theropithecus > Theropithecus gelada. The sequence goes on from NC_037670.1 coordinate 97,800,257, forward strand.
AAAATTAAAAGAAAACCTTTCTTATCACCCTCTGCTATATTTTTAAAGAGAGGGAAATGTCTCATTTCTGTTATTATGAAGACTCATTTTATATGTGGCCCCTTATTAATGTCTCCTCCTATCTTTTTAGATTTTCTATTTTGCTTCTACCCCATAAAGTCAATACACCAGATCTAAGCAAAGAATCCTTTGAAACCCATTAACCATGGATTGTCCCATAGGCCAGAACACTGCCCATGTGCTATGGGAAGCATTTGAGTCAAAATTTCCACCATCCAATTCACTTTCTTTAATATTTACATTTTACAAAGTGGATGATTACTTCAGGCTCTCCCTCTGATTCTCTCTAGAAAAGTTAAAATTGGTTTTCCAAGGCCATTCCCATAGACAATGTGGACTACCAAGAAAAGAGATAGAAAACCTTACTTACTGAATAAAATAAAAGTAACTTTCAAAGATAGTAGTGAAATCAATGTCATATCTCATAATGACAAAAGCAGACAACACCTCACTGGCAATAATACGTGCTGGTGTAAAATTAGCATGAGACAACAAAGTCCTGTCAGGTGCAGCTACACACCATTCTGTTGACCATTGGTTTCACTACTCTAAGTCTGGATACTTACATTGATTTGCAACCCAGAGGCTCAAACTCTCTAAGTTAGCCATTGTTTGACCACAACAAATGCTTACGTCCACATTCGATTGAGTTTGACAAGGTGAGTAGAAGCCCTACAAACAAAATACTCACCTGGTTTTCTCATCTGCAATCAAACCAGCAACTGAAGCAAAAGGCACATTGGCTAAATTGGAGGGCCTGCCTACATGCTGATGCTGATCCTCCAAGCTCAATCACAGGTATTTTAATAGGCAAAATTGTGACACCCTATTAACCACATGCATGCAAATCTGGGCACATCATTTAGAACCTATTTGCAGCAAAACCCTCCCCATCACCCATCCAGACAAAACCTTGGACTATTGGGAGCTTTTTGGTTCAGGTACTCTTAAGGCCTTAATTGTGCCAGCCCGGTTACAGGATTTGGTTCAATTACAACAACATCACAAATGCCAATATCACCATTCTTAGTTATGTACTCATAAAACCCTGTCTTAAAAGATATTTATAAGTCAAATTCCCAGGTGAAACTTTGCCCTAAAATTTCCCAAGAGGTTCAGTCTTACCATAATACTGGTGAACAACACCCACAGCAACTCAAGTGGGTACCTACTTAAAAAAGATACCCTAGTTTCATAGACCACATCACATTGACCTGTCCTAGGAGTTCACCGTTGGGGATCACATCACCTCAGGCAATGTCAACCCATCCTGAGACCACAGAATTGGTGATGGCTTCATCCCCTGTGCCAAAGACAACTTCACCTCAACACCAAGACCACCATGTCAACAACACTCCCGGGATACCTCCCTTGACATTCTTTCAAATTGAACACTGGACATTTGTTACTATTTTTTCTTTTGATATTAGGTTTTATACTACATTTCCTGAGCTTACTGTTTGGTTAGCCCAGATTCCTGGCATGCTCCTTGCTCTCTATCTATACTCCCATTCCTAAAGGGAAACCTTGTGAGGTTCCTTCTATCTGCACCATTCTAAAATGTGCATTATTGCCTCATATTGATCCATACTTGGACTGGACCTCTCACTCCTCAGAAAACTTCTCCTACCCTCCCGCATCCCCCAGCTTGCCACTGCAACCTCCTGCCTTGCTTCTCTGACCATGACCACTACAACTACTCCTCCCCCTAGTTACAAATACTGTTAACCTTTACATATATCTTATTAAACTTTCAGTTCATATTCTCAGCAACAAAACTGCCGTGACTGCCACCTTGATTCAAGAAATACACTGAGTTACTATTACCACAAAACATAATATAACTCATAATTTAAATATACTTTATTGGAAGTCTCTGAGCGTACACTGGTGTAAGAGGTTTTCAATATACAATAATAGTGAAAAGAAAACACAGGTAATAACTCCACCAACATACTGTTAAAGACCCCAAAATTTCAGAATGTTTTTGCCATATACATGGGAAACTTGGTAACAGGATGGCCTGCAAGGACTCTGCATATTTCTACTTGTTTTCTTCCTTTCTACTCTTATACTGAAATGTTTTTTCTACACTGCTTAGGGGAGCTTATACCGTACTGTTTAAAAGTCTCCATTACTCTTTGGGCCACTGTAATACCCCTAGTAATTGAGTTTATCACTAATGTCAAGACAACAAGGGGTCCAACTAGGTATCTTGACCTAGTTTTGAGTCTCTTACTAGAGGCCAGTCAGTTCCCCTTTCTGAGAAGCTAATGAAATCCACACTCCAACCACAACTTATCGGGTTCTTGTATGCTGGGACCAATATACATCCCCTTATGCCCAGAGCCTGCAAACTTATTAACCAGCAAATTTGCAGGGGGTCCATGTAACTAGCTAAACCCATCCTACCTGCCCCTACAGCTATAGATTGTCATTACCCTGTTCCTACATACAATTTCCTATCTGGCCCTATCTGGCAGTCACATCTTGTTTTGAGCAGTAAATAGCAGAGTTCTGCCTTTATCTATCCTAGTATCAATGTGCTATGTCCAACTATCAAAAAACTCTTTACATCTCATAAAACATGTAACTTATCCTTTTTTACTATAAAGCTAGTAGAATGCCCTGCCCAAATCTGAAATGTTCTAAATGCTTAGAATTGTCCTCAAATGAAAAGTCACATCATTTAAACAGAAATTGATAATATGACATGTCCACCTTAATAAGGGCATGTAACCCAAATGTCAAAAGAAGGTTAAACTGATAGATATTGATTCTTCATAAATATTATTTTTTTGTCTTAGTGTTTATTTTTTTCCTTCTGTTCAAATCTATTATATCTGTTTCTTCTGGACTCAATATTTTTTTTATCATTGGTATTCTAAATTGCATTCTTCAATACAGTAGCTACTAGTCAAAATTAAATACAATTAAAGCATTTAAAATTTTAAATTAACCAAAAAGTAATTTGTAAATAAAATTAAAAATTAATTTCCTAGTGACTAGCTATATTTCAAAGGCTCAATAGGCACATATGACTAGTTGCTACGATATTAGTCAGTGCTAGAGAGTCTTTTTTTCACAGCAGAAAGTATGATTGGAGATCTTTTCTCTAGAATATGCATGCCTATTAATTCCTTCATCTACTACTGGTATTATTTGTTAGGAAGAGTTTTATGGAGTATACCAGAGATATTTTATTTGAATATATGTTAACCTAAGTGTAAGATCAGCTAGTCTGGGAGAAAAAGTTATGGGAAGTAAGACACAAAACACAGTTAGCAGAATTTTTTTTTTTCATTTTTTTAAGCTAAAGGAAACAGAGATGAAGTGTCTGTTATGATATACCAGAAGTAACACATTATCTTAGATTTGACCTCTACTCTTCTGGGTGGTAAAGGTTTTTCTTAACATGTTTGGGAAAAACAAAAGCACAAAAAAAAAACAAGTATATGCTGTTTCACAAAACCAAGAAACCTTCCTTGGATGGCTCTGAAAATGTGTTCATCACAAGATTGTTAGCCCTCCAGACAGGGCTTGTTCATAATGTTAACAGCCTATCCTTTGGGATTAGACTTTCTGGCAAGGCCTGCTGAATTGAAGGATGGTTACTTTCCCAATTATGTATGCATTGCAGCCAGACATAGTCACTTTGATTCAACAAATTACATGCCCATGTATGTCTTACATAACCTATAAGAAATAGTGTTCAACACGGGTACTGGTTTTGAGGTAGCCTAGTTTTCATTGTCTGAAACATCCTTATAAGATGCAATGATCTAATCTGTTCTTTAGAGTCAATGAATGTGGCCCTGATTATCATTCAGTTTTATGTATCTTGTATGTGTGTGTATATATGTGTACGTCTATAGCAGTGTTTTCCAACTTTGGCACTGTTGATATTTGAGGCATTTGAGACGGTATAATTCCTTGTTTTCAGGGTCATAGTGTCCTATGTATTGCAGGATGTTTGGGAGCAACCATGGCCTCTACCCACTAGATGCCATCAGCACCCCTCCACCTCACCCAGTTGTGACAACGAAAAATGTCTCCGGACATTGCAGATGTCTCCAGGAGGGCAAAGTAGTCTGTATTTGGGAAGCACTGATCTGTGGTAACCTTTTAAAAGTGAGACTGCAAAAGAAGTGATAATGACTAAACACAAATGATGCAAAAAGAAGTACATTTCATTAGACAGTGTATGTTTATAAATATGTTTCTATAAATGAAAATATAATGTGCTATTAGGAACATTTATTTAGTGCTGCTTTTGGCCTTCAATACCTTCTTACTAACAATGTAGTAAAACTACTGGGACTGGGAGGTATTTATTTAAGGTCTGGACCTCAACCTTCCATTCTTTCATGATAATTTTTAAAATTTGATAAAAATATTATATAAATTATATAATATTCTTTACTACATGGCCAAATCTCTGTATTAGATCTTTTAATAACAATGAATAATCTTTTCAATCTCACTTTAAGCATAGTTTCACAAATTTCTAGTGAGGCTTCACCCTCTGTTCTTAGTTATCTGGTATGAACTTGGAAATAGCAGGAAAAAACAAAAAACACAAAACAGAAAACCTTCAATCCTTTGCTAGGCTCATGCAGAGGGATGTCTGGCAGGTCTTTTGGTTTGAGTGGAAGGAAAGCACACTCTGAGTTGAGAATCCTTGGTCAAGTTCTCTATCACTATGCAAAAATCATTAACTCCTTGATACCTCCTGTATTGCAATAGCAAATGTCTCTCTTGAGTATAGCCACACAAAGTTATACTGTTTAAAGCAGACATGGCTACATATTGTATGGCACAGTATTATAGGATAGTAAAAAGTGAATTTTCTTTATGACTTTAGAGCTTTACTCATCTACTTTTTTTTAGTTACAACGATGTACTGACTTAGACGTAGTTTAATCAACCTTCTCTAATTCTACATGACATTGGGCTGGGCACATTGTAATTAGAACTTTGTTTTCTTACGTATAAAATAAAAATCGGATACCAGTTTCTGAGGTTGTTAGGATTTGAAAAGCTAGCATATGAAAAGGCCCTGGTCTAGTGGCATTCAGGGAAGGTCGAGTCCTTTTTCCTAATAAAGGACAGATAGAGAAAGTAGTTATTATATGCTATGCTGTAGAATGCTCTTCTTAGGCTCTGATAATATAAGGAAGCAATCCTCCTGTCTGGCTGAAATAGGCCTGGGCTCAGATTTCATAGCAGTTGTAGGTAACAGCAGAGTAGCAATGGTTGCCAATGAACCTCATCCCTGGCTCAACTCTATTGGAAACAGTTGCAACTTTCTGCTTCAGTGGCAGCCCCAACAAACATTAAGATAGGACAATCAGGGCTTAGGAAATGTGAGAGACTGGCAGGGATTCAGGCTGTACTGGAGTGTCAGATCAACTAAGAAAGAGATGGTGCTTAGAAGCCAAAATAGCCACACCATCTTCTGCCTCTTTTGTCTCAAATGGCTCACGTTTGAAACAGTCTGAGAATGTGTGGCATAAAATACATATTCAAAACATCATATGTCAAATCTGTGGCTTGTGAAAATTTCTGTACAAAAAGAAAATTCTTTATTAACAATATGGAATCAAAATTAGCTCTATGAAAACCTTTCTTAGTAGAGCCCTTAATAAACACATCAATTTTTTAATCATCTCAAAGATGGCCTTTACAATGTAGACTATTATATATGATCATATTTCTGAAGTAAAATTACAAGGGTTACAAAGGAGCAATGCTGCTTTTCAGAGTCCAACCAATGAGAATGATAAATGGAGTGAATAGTTAATTGAAAGTAGTCACATTGCAATTCTCATGGTTTATCATCTACAAACTGAGAGTTTTAACACAAATCAAAAAATATTTATGAAAATAATGTTACTTTGCCCAGAGAGCCTCTGATACCCCTTTATATAATTATAATTATTTAAAATTATCTTAGCAGATGAAGAATTGATGTCGGTCCAGATTCACACATTCGTGAACGACATCATGGTCTTCTCAAAATGAGGCTGCATAAGCCATCAGAGATACGCTTCCAAGACTAGAACAGGGAGTAACTTCCTTCCAGATGTCATCATGGGAACAATATGATCAAAATCCATCACTGATATAGTTTGAATATTTGTTCCCACCCAGATTTCATGTTGAATTGTAATACCCATTGTTGGAGGTGGGGCCTGGTGAGAGGCGTTGGATCATGAGAACAAATGCCTCATGAATGGCTCGGGCCATCCCCTTGATGATAAGTGAGCTCTCACTCTGAGTTTACATGAGATCTGGTCATTTAAAAGTGTGTGGCACCTTCCTTCCCATACTCTCTCTCACTTGTTCCTGCTCTTGCCATGTGACGTGTCTGCACCCCCTTTACCTTCTGCCACGATTGTAAGCTTCCTGAGGCCTCCCCCAAAGCCAGGCAGGTGTTGGCACCATGCTTCCTATACAGCCTGCAGAACCATGAGCCAATTAAACCTCTTTTATTTATAAATTACCAAGTCAGGTATTTCTTTATAGCAATGCAATAATGGCCTAACACAATGGTTCATTATGAATTATTATTTCAAAAATAAATCTTATAACATTTGTCTGAAAAGTTCAATTATTTTTATTATAGTTTAGTGTTAAAATAGTTTACAGGAAAATATTTAAATATTTTAAAAAATTATAACACTTTATTTTTTCATTTTTGATATGATGGTGACCTAAAAATTGGAGCTCTCTATCTCTAAGAGCTTTGCTAATGTCATTCTTATTGTTTATTGTAATGGCAACCTGCATAGCACCAGAGCAGGAGGTAACTGGGCCACTAAATAATAACAGCCCTTTGTCATGAAAGATGATGACTGAAAGCATTTTGTCAATGTTCTGTAGGATAGAATCCAGAATTCTGGGCTATCACCACTATATCACTCCTGGAGTCCAAAAAACATTAAAAAGGATTTAACAAAATAATTAAATTGAGCTCATGACTTGAGGAGATTTTGTATTTGGCAAAGGCACTTGAGAGCAAAATCTTCCTTAGCAACCGGTTAATTATGATCTCTTGGCTATATTCACCAATACCCCCATCATCCATTCAGACACTGTTTTTGTCTGTATTTCACAGATACATATAGCTATCAATTCATCTAAAGTCCTGGGTGCTCTACTTAAGAAAGGAATTTATCTGTAATAGATTAAACAGTATACTTGATGACATTTTGAAATGTAAAATACACTAGAAATCGGTGCTGTTATTTTTCTCAGATAAATCGCTGCACTGATTATCATGAAGTACATTGATGTCACTATCACTATGACAACATTGTGACAAGAACTAGTCACTCCAAGCTACCTAGTAAAAGGAAATGTCATCTATATTTCTGAATAAAATATAACACACAGGACCTCTGCTTTTGTACATAAATTAGTACCTTACTGGCTAGGGAATGTTAAATCACAGTTGGATGAAGAAACAATTCATATTAATGTTTCTCTAAAGGTAAGATTTGAATATTTGAAAAATGTATACTGTAACTTTTGATCAATTAAAAGGGAAGCATGGTTTTATCATAATATAAGGACCTATTTGATGGAATAAATGCCCTTCTCTTTATTTGATTATATTTTGCACTTAAAGTACAATTCAGTTATAGGAACAAATAGTCTAAATAGGTGAGTTTTGAGATATATTTGAAGATTATTACGTGAAGTAACATTTGAATCAGTCTTTATACTTTTAGGATGTTGCATAATTTTTAATTTTCAGCTTTTAAAGATAGAAGTGAGTCATCTACTTCTACTATTCCTTTTTTAATTAAGCAAAGATTTAAAATCTTTGTTGTTGTTGAAAAATAACTTGTTTCTCATGTATTTTCTTCCCCCTTTCCCCAGGGGTGTCCTACAGAAAATACATGCAGCGTGTTATAACCGTAGGAATAAAGTATTAGTCATCACAAACACCACTCATTTACAAATGCACAGCTGCCAGTATTTTTGGGTTATTTATGCTCAATTTTGTACTTGTTTTAGTTTGTACAGTATAGTGTCAGTATTCTGACATTTGGTGTTTAAAGAACTGTATTACCACATGATATGACATGGAACAGTTGACAAATGGCAATTTTCCCAGTAATGTTTGCCTTTTTATTTGATCTGAGCCAAATCCGAAACTCTTGAGAGGAATTCCTTCCTGATAAGACTTGGTTAATTTAAATAATATATTTTAAATAATATGATTTAAATTTATTTTAAATAATTTTAAATTTATATGTTTTAAATTTATTTTACATATTTATATATTTAAATATTTAAAATTTATTATTATAAAAAATATATTTTAGATTTATTTTTATATGTAATTTATATGTACACAACCTGTCTTAAATTTAAAATTCTATTTATTTTGGTCAATTAAGACAATGTGACTGTTATATATCATATATAATATGGGCTGTAATCTCAGAGATGGTCACTTTAATGCGTTATAATTTCTTAATTGCATAAACATGATTAAAAGGCTATTTTTTTTCTAATGCATTATTTGGTGCTAGAGACACTGAAAGAAAAACAGAAATATCTTTGGTGAAGGGTGTGTTATTCTGAGTGTATTAACTAATGCAAAAACTCAAAGTATGTTTTTAGTATTACTCAACTACCTATTTAGAACAATTGAGAAATAGAAAAATTGAGCATGGAAAATAAGTAGCTCCAGGTCTCTCTGATAAATAGTATGATTAACTTAATTTTCAATCCATATGTTATTGTATCAATTTCTGTTTTAGAGTCCAGACACATATATTTTGATTATATTAATTTAACTAAACAATATTTTCTAACTTATACTGACTGTGGCTATAATATACACAATACAGACAAAGAAGAAAATACATTTAATTTCAATTAAAATGTTTTAAATATTCTTAATAGTATTTAAATAAAAATTAAATAGAGGTAAGCATAGACATAAGCAGAGAATAAATATATTCAAAAGTCTGTTGGATGCATAGAAACTTCAAGACGGGAGGATTTCAGACTTGTATTTTTAGTGAAAAAAATTCAAAATTGATTGCCTTGTAAGAGATTTATTTTCTAGAGGCATACTTCCCCTACAAATTATAGTTTCTATTTTAAAATAAGCCTTTAGCAGAGCATATTGTATATCATTAAAAAAATCTGTTCCAAACCATCCATCTAACCTATTTTTATCATATAATGCAAGCATTAGTTGGATTTCCTAGACCCTATATAACATTAACTCACTTTCTGCAAGCTCCCACCTATACATATATGTACACACATATGCAAACATGCATTCACATGCTTTGTGTTTAGAGTGGAAAGATAAGTATGTGCATATTCTTCTTTGTAATCCAATGATATATTTCACTATAATTACATTTTAATCTCTCTGTTAAAAATTTTAAAGAGATAAACTTAGAATCCAATTTCCTAATAATAATTTTTTATTTGAAGATTTAAGCAACAGTAGATTTTGTCTTCTTTTTTTTTTTTTTAACAATCTTTGAGAGGATATCAGCAATCATGTTCTTATAAGAGGCATTCAAATCTTAAAAAATTGAGTTCAGATCTAATGGAATACTAGTCATGTCTTTAATTCATCACTTCAGTGTGATGATTACTCTTTCATCTAATGTTTTAAATTTATTTAAATTCAGTGATTTTAGAGCAAGTCAGAAGGAGAAGGTAGCAACTTATTTTTTTCTTTTCCTTTCCTATGGATTGGAAAACAAATGCTTTAGTTAACCAATCTGGAAATGAATAAAAAATTGTTGCTTATAAATTTAGGATAAAAGGAGAAGCACAATCTCTGTTAGTCACAAAGTGATATAGTCCAGTTTGCCAGCAAAAGTTACATCAAATAGCTTTTAGAGTACATAAGGAATTCTAAAATTTAGAAATATATTAAATCAAAAATGGAGAATTTTACTAGTATTTATGTTATAGAATGATGATATATTAAGCTTTAGTTTATTTTCAATACATGGTGAAAATGGCACTTGTGAATAAAATAGGCATTCCAGACTAATTTTTTTCACACCTAGAACCTAATGTAAAGTGGCCTGCCGTTATTGTCTGTAGCAACATCATCTTGAGTTGCTTTAAAAATGCCTTCAATAGGCTGGGAGTGGCAGTTCACACCTGTAATCTCTGCCCTTTGGGAGGCCTAGACTGGCAGATCACCTGAGGTCAGGAGTTCAAGACCAGCCTGGCCAACATGGTGAAACCCCGTCTCTACCAAAAATACAAAAAATTAGCTGGGCGTGGTGGTGCACGCCTGTAATCATAGCTACTCAAGATGCTGAGTCAGGAGAATTGCTTGAACCCAGAAGGCCGAGGTTGCAGTGAGCTGAGATTGTGCCACTGCACTTCAGCCTGGGCAACAAAAGTGAAACTCCATCTCAAAAAAAAAAAAAAAAAAAAAAAAAGTGCTTTCAATATCCTTTTGTAGGCAAGCCTAGGCATTGCTGTAACTTTTTAAAGAAAATAAAAATAAATAAAAGGTTTTCATCTATCCAGGAATTTTTCCACAGTGTTGCATTTGATAAGTTTAATTTTAATGTACTTATTATTTCTTTTTTTATCCTTTTTCCTAAATAAGCCTAGTTGGTTTCACAAATGTTGCTTTAAATTCAATTGACTGTCTTGCAGTTAGAATATGAAAAATTGGCTAGGAATTTTTACTCAGCTACAAATCTTGAACCAAATAATTCTTGTAAAAGTACTGTATTTAATGTTCACACAGTCAGCTATCTTGTGGCTAGAGTTTTCTGCCAAGAGTACACCACAAGCTTTTTGTTAATATTATTCAGAAGTGGGAAAGGAGGTAGGAAACTTGATTTCCTGCAATACCAATGAGATTTTTCCCTCTAATATCTCAGAGCTCAGTCAACATAGGGACACTTTGAAATATATTTATTTATGACTATTGTTCCTTTCATGAGCCCAAGAATTCTCCAGCTTCTGAAATACACGTCTTATTTACTTGCTATCACCATCTGTCAGAAAATATTTTGAGTTGAACAGAAGCAGCAGAAGAATAATCCCACCTGCAGATGCTGTTCAACTGAGAGATTAATCCCAGCAATTGAAATCATCACGAAGAGAGCTCTGACTTAGTTTTCTTTTCATTGTGACACAAAAGTTTACCTTATTTGACTCCTTGGGAAAAGGAAAGTAAATGCTAATAGTATTTCATTCAGATTTGCATTTGAAACTTTAGAGCTTTACGAAAATATTATTCAAGAATTCTGTGACACCTTCCCTGCCATATCCTGGCCTTGTTTCCCTAGTATCTGTGCCATCCTAGTGTACACTGTCCATCTGCACTCCAGCCTGCCATTCAGAAATGGTGTCCATGGCTGGGGAGGAGTTTGGGGTTAACATTTGAAAAAGAGATTCAAAGAATACTATGCAGTGTATTCCTGGCTTCAAGATTTGCATCCCTGTTAAAGCAAGATAAAAGTATTGCCTTTGAGAGTCAGGGGGAGAATTACAGCAAGGCAGTCATTCACCTTTGGGGAAAGGGTATGAAAACAAGTGGGCAATTTTACCTGCTTTCATTTTGTGATTGATGACATGGGAGCATTTTGAGGATATGCTATGTGTTTTATTCTCCTTTCATTCATTTATTTATTTATTCCTTCATTCCTTCATTTCATTTTTCCTATGAGTAACTCACTTTTTCATGTATTCAATCAACTAACATTTATTGAACATTATAGCTTTATAAATTTTTTTTTTTTTAACTTTGTTTGCCAAACTTCTTTCTGCCTCAAGTTTCTACAGTTTCACATTACCCTGTTTTACTTCTTCATAGCACTTGTCACTTCTGGAAGCCATACTATATTTTTTTTGGTATATTGTCTGATTCCCTCTTAGGAAGTGTTAAGTTTTGTGAGAAAAGAAACTCTATGTTGTTCATTGCTGAATTCCCCAGATGTAGGAGGATGCCTGGCATGTGATGCTGATAGTTCATCATCATCATCATCATCATCATCATCATTATCATTGGTAGCAGCCAATCTTTACAAAACTTTTAATTTTTTTTTCAGTAAATGAAAGAATGAATGATTGAAGTTACATAATATAATTTGTTGGCATTAATTAAGCCCAACCCATGTTACTGCACCTAATGATCTATTGATCCCATACATTTTCACTTTCAAATACAGTCACATGCCACATAATGATGTTTCATTCCAGGACGGACTACATGTGCAAGGAATTACATGATAATTGCACTATAATAATTTATAGTAAAAATGAAAATTTTCTATAGTCTAGTGATGTCTTAGACTTCATAATGTCATAATGTGTTGGTATAACACATTGCCTTTTCTATGTTTAGATATGTTTAAATACATAAGTACTTACCATTGTGTTATAATTGCCTACAGTATTCAGTTTAGTAACGTGTTATACAAGTTTGCAACCTAGAAGCAATAGGCTATAACATTTAGCTTAGTTGTATAGTAGACCAGTGGTCCCCAACCTTTTTGGCATGAGAAACTTGTTTCATGAAAGACAATTTTTCCATGGGGGTTGGGGAATGCATGATTTTGGGGTCATTAGCCATTAGACTGTCAAAAGGAGCACACAACCTAGATCCCTCGCATGCTTAGTTTACAATAGGGTTCATGCTCCTGTGAGAATCTAATGCTGCTGCTGATCTGACAGAAGGCAGAACTCAGGCAGTAATGCTCATTGGCCCACCACTCACCTTCGGCTGTACAACCTGGTTCCTAACAGGCCACAGACAGATACTGGTCCCTGGCCTGGGGTTGGGGACCCCTGTAGTAGTCTGTGTCATCTAGGTTTGTATGAGTACAGTTACAATGTTTACACAAAGAGGAAATCACCTAACAACATGCTTCTCAGAAAGTATCCCCATTGTTCATTGAAACCTGACTGTAACTCAGTTTCCTAAGCTGGAGGGTATATGCAATCACCCTTCTTTAGTATCACCCAGACATATTTGTGTTAGACAGGGATTAGCATCAGTGTTTTGCAAGATCTGAAAGTATGAAGTTGATATTCATCTAAATTTATTTATGATACAAGAAGTCTTAAGAAAAACTGATAGACGGTAATATCACGATTCTGCCTTCCTTTGGTTGTTCTCTGGTATCACCATCATCTGTTGCTGCAATTGTTATGATTGTTTTTGTTAAGTCTTTTGCAAATAGCATAATGCTGGTCAAGACAATGAATCATCAAAATAAATGACAGACTGGAAAACCAGTAAAAATAATTCTGCAAAAATGAATGGACTCTCTTATATTTAGGTTTAAATATGTAGCTGAAAATACATAGTAAGAAAATGCCCAAAATAATAGTATTAACTTTTAAACAAATACATCACATTATTTGCATGATGCAAATGTATGGTCAATATGCTAAAAACATTAAATTATCTATGATTTAATAAATGTGTATGTTCAAATAAAGAATGTCATATGCTACATTTCAAGAGAAATGTCACATTTTACTTCCATTTTGACAGGGTCGGTGTAATTATTCCATGCTTTTCCAGAGCAAAAGGCCTGAATTTTTTCACTGGGAATTTTTGGGTAAAGAATGAGAACTCTCTCTGTGGCCTTGTAGGGAGAATCCAAACAATGGCTAATAGAAATGGCTGGATGACACTCAGCTTCCTTCAAAGTTGAGATTTGGTTATTACGTAAATTACTCAAGGCAAAAAAGGAATCCCAGGAACGTGAATGGGAAAAGATAGTTAGGATTTTTATATTTCCAATCATAAAAGAACTTATTAAATATTTTTTTCACAAAGAGTCCTCTTGAAATCCTATGATTTTGATTCCATCTATATTTAAAGGAGCCACAAGTAGGTAATTTACTACCATAGATGTTTTTTACTGTGAAAACAATATTACATTTAGCTTGATTCAAGTTGTCATATACACAAACACAATAGATCAAAGATTATTCAAATAAAATATTCTAAAGCCTCAAGTTAGAAACTAATTTTAAAAAATTGTTCACGTTCTAATTGTTACTTATCAACTAAAAGCAAGCTTAGTGTTCCTTCATTAATGTGAAAGTACGTCAATGGCAGTTTGTTTTTATACTTTCCATACTTTAATGTTTTGTTGAAAAAAAAAGAGATGAGAACAAAGATCAAACTTGTCTTGAGATAAAAAGACGTAAAGAGGATCATGTTAATATTTATTACCTATTTGCAACCAGTAGCATTAAGCAGAAAGTGGACAAAGATATTTCAGTTTTGAATTTCTCTGTTATATCGAGTGTGGCTGAATGAGCTGTCAGTCCTTTTTCCTAACTATACGTTTGTCAGAAATAGAAATACTCATTGATCCTCAGCAATTATTAGAGTAAGTTATTGCCTTGCACTAACTTTAGATTTTGTTTTTCTCTCTCTCTCTCTCGATCTCTCTAATACATTTTCCTCTAATTATTTTATCTGTATAAAATTTTCCACTGCAATTCATTAGTCTTACATAAGTTACTTACTTTTAGCATTTTAAACAATTCACCAGTAAGAATATTTCCAGTTTCTTAAGCTCTGTAATTACATTTTTGCAGAAAAATAAGTATAAAATTGGCCCAAATCAAAAAATAAAGGTTCGTTTTTAATTATGAAAGATACATATATATATATATATATATATTTAAAGAGTCAATCACATGCTTCTAAAGTCAGAAAACAGGGGGTGGGGGCGGTGGCTCACACCTGTAATCCCAGCACTGTGGGAGGCTGAGGTAGGTTAATCACTTGAGTCCGGGAGCTCAAGACCAGCCTGGCCAACATGGTGAAACCTCATCTCTACTAAAAATACAATATAGTCAGGCATGGTGGTGCATGCCTGTAATCCCAGTTTGGGAGGCTGAGGCAGGAGAATTGCTTGAACCCAAGAGGCAGAAGTTCCAGTGAGCTGAGATAGTGCCATTGCACTCTAGCCTGGGCAACAAAGACTGTATCTCAAAAAAACAAAAATCAAAAAAAAAATATGAAAATAAAAATAAATCAAGTCAGAAAACACTTGTTCTTTAGGATGTGCTGTGGATGAAATAGTTTGTTTGCATTCTTATGTAGGAGTTTTGAAATCCTCCTAGATTTTCCTCAGCACATATGGATTAAGGTTTTCATTTAAAATTTTCCATCTTTCAAGTAAAAAATTCTGCAGCTAACCAGCTAAAGTTTCAGTCTAAAAATAAAAGTTAAAATCAATTCAGTAGTTTAAGTGAACCAATAACTACCACAAAGCATTTCACTAAATTGGTTAATTTCAAATAACTGCTTTATTGCAAAAGTTTGCATTATATATAAAATGAATAAAATACATCAAAAGCTATTGTACAATGTACAATTCATGCATAATATTTCCTTAAGATGAAATTTGAAAGGGCTTTATATATTAAGCATCTTGCATCATTTTATTTTTATTTAACATTCTGCAAGGTAGATTGTATATGGTATGTAATAAAATATTCTCAGTAATTATATATAGTCCCTTCTCTGATTCTCAATTATTTATCTTTATAACATCTCTATATTTGAGCTGACAAAAAAGGAACAAAATCAAAAATTAATTAGATTGCCTGAGGTTATTCCATGGAATGGAGCCAAAAATAAAAATCCAAACAAATCTCTCATCTGGTCAGTCTGTTCTAATGGAAGCAGCACAAGCTCAGGCAGTAAACAACTTTGATTGAATGTTCCCGTAAAGGCCAGGCGTGGTGGCTCAAGCCTATAATCTCAGCATGTCAGGACACTGAAATGGGAGGACTGCTTGAGGCCAGGAGTTCAAGACCAGCAGCCTGGGCAACACGGTGAGACCCTGTCTCTATTAAAAAAAAAAAATACACATATATATGCACAAACGTATGTATGCATTCCCTTGAAAATTTCACGATTTATATCTAATTAGAATTTTCCCTTGAATAAGGAAAGGGATGTGAATCCATTCTGATAGTACCAACTTGACTCATTAAAAATTATTTAGTAAGCTTTTATTACGTCTTTCATGTTGTACTATGTGAGATATAAAAAAGTCTCTTAAGACTTGGTTCATCAGTGTACTATATGTCTAATCAGGGGGACAAATTTAAGAGTCAAATTATATTTTACTTTTTAACCTGTAGAAAATAGGAGAAGGAAATTGTTAGCATGGACTGTTGTAATAAAATTTTTATGGAGGAAAAAACTTCAACCAATATTAAGATTTTATTTCAACTATTAAACAGAAGATTTTAGACATTTTAAGTTTAAGAACTTTTGAAATTATTTTAGAATATTTATAAAATTATTGTCAATAAACATATTCTTCAAGGAAAAAAAAAAAAAAAAAAAAAAAACTTCAACCAGGGTGTCAGATTTGGGAGGATACAGTTTTTTTGACAGAAGTATAGAGTCATATGATGCACAAAAATGTAATCAAAGGATCGAAATGGAAATTGCTATTTTAGAGTATGCCTATGTGTGAGTTGAAAAATGGTTTTCATTATATAGGACCAGTGCCAAATAAAAGAGAGCACTGAAGGGCCAAACATGTGATTTTTGAAATAATGAGACTTCTTTTTTAATAGTTTTATATTCTTTTGATGTCAGGCCAATGTAAGTTTAACAAGGTATGAAGGGTGGTTTTGCTATATTATTATCACTCAGTTCTATTTCATTGCTGTGTGTTAAACCAAATTATAATTTTACTTATGAATGTATGTGAGATTAGTAATCATTAATTGATAACCATGAATATACCCTGCTACTAATCCATAATAAAAATTGTTTTTGTTTTGTTTATTTGTTTTATTTAATGTTCTAAAACTTGGGGCACATTTTTCTTAGAAACCATGCTATAAATGGTGTCAAGTTTCTATTAGCAATTTTCACAAGAACTTCTTAATAAATTCCATCTACTTGAGATAAGTTATTCATATAAAAATATGCTCTGAGTTCTACTTGGAGTATTAAAAACTATTCTCCTACTCATACTTGCATATTAGTTGCATACTAATTTTTATAACTCCTCTCATTCTTAACTATATACTTATGGCAATATATTTATTTTCAAAGTACACTGTACACAACTATCTCCCAAATCTGTGTCTTTAAAATGACTTAACCCCATTCAAGTATAAACCAATATAACCTACTGCTTCTAGGATTTTTCTACTTGCATATGTAGAGTATATTCAATGCTACATATCAAAATAAAATGTATTCGCTTCCAGCTAGCCCTGTATCTTATATTCTTTTCATCCTCCCAAATGAAATTTGTGTTAACATCATAAAACCAATCATCAAGAAAGAAATGTTGTGAATCCATTCCCTCTACCGCTGCTTTTTTCACTCAGATCTAGTCAATCCATATCCCTTATTTATTTTATCTTCTTTACTCTATTCAAATTGTCATCATAGTTGGGTTATGATCCAGTACTATCTGTTGCATAAGCCATTCTTAGTTGGGTTTCAGTCACTTGCAACTAATGAAACCCTGAATACCATAAAAGCCTATAATGTAAATCTTGAGTGTCATTGATTTGGTTCAAGAAATTTTCCCTTTTGCATCTTATCTCATTTAATGACCAACAGTCAATTCGTCCTCCATATTTCCTCCTCAGTCTTGCCAGCAGAATCTCTTAAATATGAGAGCTTCATCTTCTCACTTCCCCCTAACTAGCCCAACTCCTTTTTATAAACTTCCAATTATGATTGAATAAATTCTAGTACCCTCTGCATAACCTACAGGATCACTGATTTACTGGCCTTTACTAACCATCTAAAATCTGTCTGTAATACTCATATGTTTTATCTTCCATTTATCTTATTTATTTATTTATTTATTTATTTATTTATTTATTTATTTATTTTTAAGACAACATCTAGCTCTGTCACCTAGGCTGGAGTGCAATGGTGCGATCTTGGCTTACTGCAGACTCTGTCTTCTGGGCTCATGTGATTCTCCCACCTCAGCCTCCCAAGTAGCTGCGACTGCAGGTGCAATCTACCCAGCAAATTTTTATAGTTTTTGTAGAGATGAGATTTTGCCATGTTGCCCAGGCTGATCTCAAACTCCTGAGCTCAAGCCATCTGCCTGTCTGGCCTCCTAAAGTGCTGGGATTACAGGTGAGCCACTGGGCTGGGCAATCTTAAATATTTGTAACTCTTCAAAATGTGATGTCATTTTGTAACTCTATGCCTTAACACATATTATGTAACTCTATTCCTTATTCTTATTCATAACTCAACTGATAAGCAGACTGATTCTTCCCAATGTTCACTGGACATCACCTCCAAAGTAAAACCTCTCCCTATTCCCAAATTTCCACACTTTTTCTTATAAATAGTTTTCCTACTGAAAATTTTTCAGTATATCTTTATTATAACAAATATCCTACATCTGTGTGTATGTATGTATATATAATTTTATTTTTACCTTTGTATGTATATATAATTTTATTTTACCTTTGTCTTCCTCATTGTGCTACGTGCAGCTGCAGAGCAAGATCTGTGCCATGTGCCATATGTATTCATGTTTGCCAATGATTGACTGTAGCATGGTAAATTTTATTAATATTGATCAAATTAGAGCAAATCTCCCGGAAGACCAAAAAAAACTCAATAAATGTGAGCTAAGAAATGGGAATTTAGCACATATTTAAAACCAAGAGCACTACAACAAGCCTATCTGGCAATCAAATCTTTCTCCATCACTCCCTAGCACATCAAACAATTGTCCAGCCATTGTCTTTGAATTTTAGTAAGTGAATCGATTCTCAACAGGCAGACCACCATCCCCCCACTCCAATGTGAATTTACTTTTAAGGAAACACCTGATTAATTTTTCATAAAAGGGTTAAACACTTTTTTGATTTCTCAAATATTTGTTGATCTTACCATTTACAAACTAAATAAATTGAATTCTAGCTGTTCCACCGAACTTCTATTTTGGCAAATTTGATTACTTCAATCAAATACTTAGTAGGAACTTCCACTGAAATAGATCAAAGGAACAAATGTGCACATCAACTGATTTTCCCTGGCTGCCATACTTCCCATCATTTGTTAGACAATGAAAAGTACATTTTACATATTTGCGTATTTATTTTGTCCTTCCAAAGCTCAGGGTTCCCAGAGCAACTATTTAGTTTTATATAAGGTTCTCCTTTCAGTAACTCCCCTCTTGGAAACAGAAAAGAGCATCCACCAAGTAAAATAACAAAACATTTCTGCTCATGTATTTTTAAAGCTGGGGTTATGGGATAAGGATTCTTTATTTTGTAATGGAAACCTAAGAGGGGAGAACCTGAAAACCGTCTGGTCAATGTTTTTAGCTTTATAAAGACAGTTTGAGAGAATAAGATAAGCAGGGCAAGAGAAACAGATATGAGAAATGAAGACAGAGAATGAAAGTGCTCAACTGGGCAAGTGGCTTATAAATTTTTGGCTCTGGTTATTTTGAGATCTATAGTTTAATTGATGAGTCAATATAGTTTATATCTTGCCTAAGCTCATTTTTGTTGAGTTTTTGTCACTTGCAACTGGTAGAATCTTGAATTATATAATAGCTTATACATTAGTAACTGTGACATTGTATGTTTAATGAAAATATTAAACTGGAAAAGGAAAAATTGTATCTCACTTGAAATCATTGTAAGGAAGTTTATTAGCCTTGCCGATTTTACTAACATGTTTTCTAGTCATTTGTCTGTATACGTGTGCACACATACACACACACATACACACACACACAGAGCTATAGCTATTTACAAAGCACTTCATAAATATTAATCTGTTATGTGAAAGCACAGGTAAATATTTCATTACATTTTGAATGAGTAAAAAGAAAAAGACATGATTTGACCTCTCCGGATCATGATGAAAGGCATCTATTTATAAACATGAACACAGACTCTCTATCTCCAAATAAATTATTTCATTCAAAATCTAAAAATATTAATGCAATTTTGATCTTTAAAAAAGATCAACACAATGCATATGTTGTTGTTGCTGCTATTACTTTAATCACTACAGCAGGAAAGGTCAGATATCTTTTAAAATTCTGTTGCTGAAGTAAAAGATGCAAATGTAAACAGCCATTCTCACGCTGAAAATTACCTTATTCACTTCTGAAATTGAAGAAGTGGTACTCAGAACATGGACATACAAGTTTTCTCTCTATTTTGAATACCTGGAAATGCCTCATAAAATATGTAAACCATTACATACATAATGAATTAAACTGATGATTGCTAATTATACACTTGTGTCACATAGTATTCAAAGTTACAATTTTTAAAGTTCTAGACAAATGGTTTTATGTTGGTGACATTGTAATTTTAAAGAATTTGTAAATATATCATCCCACTTAATATCAAGGCTGAGAGGATATGTTTTTACCCATTAGATAGATAACATAGTTAATTAGTCTGCAATACTTTGGGCTGTGTTACTAGTAGATCATTTCTGCATTGTGTGAAACTTAGATCCTCTGAGCAGCAGAGGCTGAGACTGAAGTTTAGAGGGGCTAGAAAAGTTTATTGGAGAGTAACACCTATTTTAAAAAAGTGCTGTGGGTGGGGTGAGAAAGAAGCAGGATTGTGTAGGAGGAAATTTCAGACCACATTTTGGATTTTATAAAATCTACCAGCCCAGCAGGGATATCTGAAAGAAACATTGCTGGTTAGGAGAGTTCTGTGTGTAGCAAAAATGGCCCAACATTTGTATTGTAGTTTGCTCAGTTATCTGCTGTGGCCACTTCAAGAAGAGTGACCCCAGCTCAAAAGCTGTGATGAAACAGAAGGAGCTGATAGGTGAAAGCTGTTGATCCCAACTACACTTTTCAGATCTGGGCAGTTGGTTCTCCCTTGCATCTCCATAGGCAGGGCCATGGCTGCCACATCTCAGCCACATGAGACTAATAAAATGGAGTGCACTTTAATCAACTTACTAAACACAATTCATTGAGACAGAGCCATTTAATAAAATTCTAAATTGTATGTGCTTAAATTAGAAAGGTTTAGTTACTAAAGAGTCTTGGCATTACCACTAGGGTGTGTCTGAAGAGAAAACGGAGGAATATGGAAATAAAATCAATGTTTTGTTCAAAAAACTTTATTATATGGAAAAAAATAAAAGCTAAGCTGCATGCACACAAGTCTTCCAAACAAATAGAATAAAATGCAAATATTTTCAAAATAAGTTTAAAATTCAGGAAAAAGCAGAAATAGCATTATAACTGAACATATGTCAAAGATGGATGGAATGGAAGGCTCCCCTGCATACACATTAAATAGATTTGTATGCTTTTTCTTCTTCGTCAGTCCACCCCATGTCAGTGATTTTTAGTGAACCGTTAGGGAAAACAGCCTATAGCCCTCATAATAAACTGTAATAAATCTTTAAATTGGGATGTCATGTTCTCTGATGTTTGTCCTAAGCCCTCCGCCTGAGATCATGGGTAATAAAACACTTACCAATGGCTTATCTTTGGCTTAATTTGACAAGAGAAATCTTTGTTAGTATAAATTATCACATCTGGGAGGAAGGTAAGATAAATGTATTCATAGTACAAAGTGTACAGTATTCACATTGATGTCAGAATGGACAAAAAGATGATTTGTGATATGACATTGATAGTAATAACACAGATTGACCTTCGTTGGTATCAAATAAAGTTTAGGAAAACTCCTCACTTTCACTGTTTGACTGGATTTTCTCTAACTTCATCATACAAAATTATATTTGTATAATCATTTTTTCTCAAATTACAATATACAGGAGCTTATATTTATATTCTTCCTACTCTTATTTACCTTTACCACAGTAGTATTTCTTTATTGATGATACTTTCAAAATATATTTTATTTAAAAATAATACAGTTCTTAGGTCTTTCTTGTAAAACACCATAAAAAACAAAGTCAGAGGATTACCTGTAGTTTTAGTATACAAATGTAAGTACTGGTAATATTTTGGATTCATTAAAAAAACTTTTTAGGTGAAAACTTTTTTTCTATAATCAAGTAGTATAAAAAATTCAGATTTTCCTTCTTTAAATAGATCACAATTTTCCAAGCTGTTATATATTCTTTAAGTACTGTTTTGAATGGCAGCAAAATATTCAAAGTGAACTAAATGCATTCGTCACACCTCACACTTGATTCTTACGTTTCACAAATTCATCTTCAAAATATATAAATACATCAAAGTTAAGAGGCTGATCTTAGTTATCATCTATCTGTAACTTCGAAGTTAAGTTAGTCTTCCAAAAGTCATACTGAGGTAAATTTGTAATTTGTGACTCATGCCTGTGTTCATAAATGACTGATGATGAAGTTGTCTTCCCTATAAAAATACAGGCAATGTGACCAGTTTGTGGAAAAATGATGAAAGAAAATGTTATGTTTTCCCTCATGAATATTAGAATCATTTTGCTTAAGGAAAAGCATGAATAATTCTTATAATAAGGATATGTATACATATTTAGATATTGTTATGTATATAGATGTTTTCATATGAAGTGGGATAAAATCTTGTAGGTAAATGGATTTAAAGTGAAGGATTAATACTATAGAAAATGCTGTTTGGTTTTTTTTTAAATCTCAGTGATAAAATCTAATGCTATAGAGCTTTTCATTCATTTCTCTCCACAGCCATGATTGTGGAGGAAATACAATCACCTCTTCAGAAATGAAATTCTCAAATTAACTGAGCTTTCCAGTTACTTCTTTCAGGCACACTGAAAGAGCACACTGGAGCAGTTACTTAGTAAGCATGGCAATATGTAATTTGGTGACAAACCTGGTTACTAGGTTACAAATGAGTTATGTTGTTCTTAGTGAATCCTAGGGCTGTAAATATCCAAATTAGTTTCCTCCCCCAAATTTAAAAATATTAAATTCAAGAAACTGGATTATGATGTCAGATTGAAGGAACAAAGGCATATAACTCCCCTCCCATCTAAAATGCCCTGAGGATAAAACACATATATTTTTTAAATCTCTCTATTTCACTGGAAAATGCAGGTATAAAATCAGTCAGCTAGGTATAAAATCAGTCTGTCAAAATCAATAGCTTTCACATAAACCAGCTATAACCCATTAGCAAATATAACTGAAAAAAACTATAAAGTACCTAGAAATAAACTTACCAATAAATGTACTAATTATATGACGAAATGTCTAATAGTTTTTCTGAAGAATGTAAAATAACTGAACAAATGGTAAAATATTCAATTTTCCTAAATGAGAAGACACATTTGTAAAGATGTCACATTTCATCCAACTGTCCTCCTGTTGATCTATGCAACAATAAAATCCCAAACAAAATACTATATAAAACACCACATCAATATCAGTGGTGATTCTTCAACCAAATGACAGAGATGAATTCCAGAATAAAACTTTGGAATCATGTGGTTAGGTTTTTATTTGGATTTTGATATTCTGAATCTGGATTATTCATTCAGTAATAAACACAGTCATTTTCTTATAGATAGGATTTTAATCCACCTAAAGGCTTGTTCTTAAGTGAGGCTCCCATGGAGGAGGAGCGATTCCAGCATGCTATGTGGGGACAACATCCTCACAACATCCAGCTCTGTGCCCAGCAGGTGCCAGGAAACTTGCTTTATGAAAACAGTTACATTTACACATGAGGAGGTGATAAAAACATGGCAAGGATATGCAGTCATATGACACAAACAGGCTAGACCTGAAAAGGCTTGAAGCAATGAAAATACCGGTAACTTTCAGAAAAGGAAATGGCATCTTTGGGACATTTTGTCATAAAGCCAATAATTAAAGGAAGAATACTGAAAGAGAAGTTTCCTGAAGTTTAGGCTTCTTCTTTGTTTTTCTGACTTTATTAACATCTCCTGGAGGGGGTTGTGTGTGTGTGTGTATGTGTGTGTTGGGAGAGGTATTGGTGTGGGATTTGGGCTTAACAATTAGGAAAACTCATAACTGTGTAACACGTTCACTCTCTTACATTTACTCCCTTTATTTGCCTAACATAAAACCATTGTGTTATATATAGGTTTCCCTCAAGGGATGAGCCCTTCCTCATGAGACCATTCAGCCCTCTCAAAAGCTTTCTTCATTCTATCCTTGAAAACTTCGCGGCTGTAAGGAAAACTAACCTGTTAGATGTGTGAGTCTCCTCTATAGAGTAATATGGACACTAGGATTGACTGGATGTTGACTTGATTTTTATAAACCAATGCTGCCAAAATTGTTTGAATAATATAAGAACAATCTAGAATTTCTATAAGGGTTACAAATTAATGCATTTAAGTGGTACATATACAATATAACAGATTCTACCCTAAACTGATTCTACATAAACACAATATTTATCAAGTAGTAATTTGTTAACAAGGTTGTATTTCTATTAAAAAAAGGCATTTTAAAGAAATATTTTTAAAATTTATGATTTTATAGTGCTACGAGTGTCAACTGAATTTTGAACTTTCACTATCTTTTTATTTGTATAATTCATTTAAGACTCTAAATGAATCTATTTACTTTATTGTCAAATAATTTCAGGTACACTATATGAAATACTTTGGGGCAAGTAAGAAAAAACCTTGAAAAAACGTAATAAATACAAATGGTAATACAGAAAAAGTAATAAATAGAAACAGGCTTGGTTATATATTGTGGCAGTGTCATATGAAATAGAAACAGTTAACAAAGCAAGATACAGTATATGAATGGCAATATGTAACTTATAAAGGAGTTTCAAGATCATTGTTGGGTGCACAAAAGCTAGCCTCCGGAAACATATTCATATATTCCTCCCGATTGTTTGAGGCACATTTCTATAGTCTCTTCAACTTCTTAGTTGAAATTATTCTCTCAACTTCTTAAATTATCATGCTCTTTTGTACCCCAGTTATCACATTCTACTTTGTACTATAGTTGGCTACATAAGAAACTGTCTCCAGTGCTAGGTCACTTTATTTATTGTACCACTCCCATTAGTATCACACAATAAATAACTCTTCAAATAGACCAAAGCAGCATTCTAAATCTTTCTTCTCAGGATATCACTAGAAAACTCCATAAGTAATGTAGTCTTTTTAAACAAAGGATTGTTAGGGATGTTCAATTTCTGTGTGGGGAACCCTCTTTTTAGTCATTGAATCAGGCTAAGCATTTTAAAAAATGTTTTTTTATGCCCTTTGTTTTTTAAAAACTGAAATACTAGATTTAATTAGACGCTAAACTTTGAAACAGAAATTTTCAACCATGAAACTAGAAAGCTCGAAAGGTTCACAGATTCCTATTTGGGCATTTGATAGCCTCTGAAAAATGTTTGTGTATGATTGACAGGCTTTAAGTGAAATTTTTAATTCTTCTGCAATGGACATGTGAAGGTTGGGTTGGAGGGAGGAAGCCAAGAGGTAGCAGACAGGAATAAAGGCTACAAGAATGTTTAATTTCCTGTTAACTGCTCATTTGCCTTAAAAAAAAAATGAAATGACTTTTCCCTCTAGTAGAAGTATCACAGTTCAGATAGAAACAAAAATTCACCTTAATGCTGACACTTACGGATCTTTACATCTGCTCCGTTGCACTCATGGGGATATTTATCTTCTTCTCCTCAAGTGCCTGTATATTTATATGCAACTACATTGGTCTTTGATGTTACAATAATATTTCTTTTTTTTTTTTTTTTTTTTTTGAGACGGAGTCTCGCTCTGCCGCCCAGGCTGGAGTGCAGTGGCCAGATCTCGGCTCACTGCAAGCTCCGCCTCCCGGGTTTACGCCATTCTCCTGCCTCAGCCTCCCGAGTAGCGGGGACTACAGGCGCCTGCCACCTCGCCCGGCTAGTTTTTTTTTTTTTTTTTTTTTTTTTTTTTTTTTTTTTTTTAGTAGAGACGGGGTTTCACTGTGTTAGCCAGGATGGTCTCGATCTCCTGACCTCGTGATCCGCCCGTCTCGGCCTCCCAAAGTGCTGGGATTACAGGCTTGAGCCACCGAGCCCGGCCACAATAATATTTCTTGTATAGACAATGAAGTTTTGCTGAAAGCTAAGAGCTTCTAGAGGTTGAGAAGTTGTCTTATTCATGTAGCCTCTTTGATACTAATAGAATGTGTATTAATTCTTGATTAAAAGGAATTAATTAACAGTTCATTTTCACATCCCCTAAAGATATGAACTCATTAGTAAATTACTCACTATTTTGCAGCACCTTTTGATTTTTAACAAAGGCTTCCTAAAATCCTTCCTAAATATTGACCAAAACTTTAATTTATTAAATTGCAGCAAATAGGTGTGTGCTGGTAGTGAACTTTGCTGAGTAATAGAACTCAAACTTTTAACAAATTTATTGAGTCCTTTACTATGTGGACATAAGAGTCATTGTAGGGGGCAAGATTCATTCTGGTATTGGAAGGATCCTACTATTCAAATGCACTGCATTTGAAATTATCAAAATGTGTGAAATATCCTTTATGGATAAATGGAAAAGGCAGTTAGTTAATTTCCTAATCTCTATTTGAAACATTTTTACATCTATCGATTATCATTTTTTCTTAAAGTTATCCTGAGATGAGTCTTAGCATATTTTGAATTGCTGTTTTTCTTAAAGTTATCCTGAGATGAGTCTTAGCATATTTTGAATTGCTGTTCATTTGTGTTACATTTTCATATACCTTGTTATCATGAGTTTTGCCAATGTTATTTATATGATCTGTCTTAGAATGATCATATTTACTACATGACAGGTGCTACTCTTATTCAGGCTACACACACCTCATGCCTACCTCTTCAATGTCATTCTAGTAGTTCTTACAAAGTAGTTCATCTCCAATGGCCTAAAAATCATATTAGGTTATGAGGATCCTACAAATATTCCATCTGTTTATATTATTTGTAATAAGAATGACTTACATGGTGATTACCTATATACTTACGATTACACATATCATCTGTGAAGTTTTCTCTAAAGAGAGCAGCTACATTTATCAGCAGCAGCATTGTTTCAGCCAGACATTTTAACTAGGTTTATCATTGCCTTCCTGTTTCTTTTGTGTGTTGAAGTTTTCAAGCATTTCTTTCTATTCTTTCAGCTACTTCATTCTTTCCTTCCAGCATCTTGTTGGGCAGGGAGCTTTAGGCTTTAATTAAACTGAATATTTACATTAAGGCTGTTAGTTATTTCCCTGTGAGATGCCTACATTCTTCTGAGATGCCTCTGAGATATGTTTATCTTCAGTCACTTGAGGCTTCCAGAAGGAAGTTAGTTGAATATAAATAGCTCTGAGGACAAAGTTTTGCTTAAAGGAAAGCGTATAGTTCAGATAGAGTAGGAAAAGTGTATACAATAAGAGAA
This sequence comes from Theropithecus gelada, assembly GCF_003255815.1. Classification (NCBI taxonomy): domain Eukaryota; kingdom Metazoa; phylum Chordata; class Mammalia; order Primates; family Cercopithecidae; genus Theropithecus; species Theropithecus gelada. Next base: position 97,827,656 of record NC_037670.1, read on the forward strand.
AAAAAGAGAGGAATTCTAACATTTTGGAAATTGAAAGAGAATGAGATTCTTATGAAGGAGGTTAAGAAGCACTAATTTTGGCAAGAATTGTTCACACACATTTTATTTCTTCTCCTCTTATTCACTCTGAAACTGGAAGAATGGTAACAAAGAATCTTAGTTCTGCCCTAAATTTTTCATTTGATTTGTTCTTGCAAGTGATTTTTGTTGTTAAATTAAATGTCCACATTTATCTCCTAATTTTATTCGATTTCTCAGCAATTTTTTTATAGTGTTGGTCTCACCATTATTCCAGAAACATTATTTGCTTGCCTTTCACAATCCTACAGTCAGCTGGGAGCTCTTCCAGACTCGTTAGCTGCTTCTTTTGTCTCCTCTGTTGTACTCTTCCTGTTCCAAATCTCTTAATGTTGAAGTTTGTTCAGGCTTAGTTGTAGATCAGTATATCTTTGTATGCTCTACCTATAGTTTGTCATGGATTTGGAAAAAATACATACATACAAAGTGTATGATATGTAGACTCTCAAATTTGAACTTGAACCTAAACTTCTCAAGCATTTCAGCTCAATGTAACCAGCTATTTACTGGTTATCTCCACTTGGCTATCTAGTAGGTATCTACAATTTTATATATTTTATTATACATATGTCTTATTCTTCATATCTCCTTTTCTTTCACCTTATATCCAACACATAAATAATTATTTGTTCTTCCTGCAGAATGCGTCTTAAATATGTCCACATTTTATATCTTGCCACCATTATTTTTAACCCTCCCCAAAAAATCACACTTGCCTGGATGCCTATAATAGCCTCCTAATCTTCTAACCTTCAAGTTTAGTTTCTTTTGAGTTTGTTCTCCATTCAGCGGCTGGAGTAAATTTTTAAAATGCAAATCAAGTCAAATCACGATAATGCTTAAATAATTAATGATTTGCTTTAACTTAGGATAAATTATAGGCCTTGCAAGGCTTTACATGATTTGCTTTTTTTCTTTTTAAAGCCTTATCCCATACCTCTCTGACACTTAATGTATTTCTCTACACTTTTTCTTTTTTTTTTTTTTTTTTTTTTTTTTTTTTGAGACTGAGTCTGGCTCTGTCGCCCAGGCTGGAGTGCGGTGGCCGGATCTCAGCTCACTGCAAGCTCCGCCTCCCGGGTTCACGCCATTCTCCTGCCTCAGCCTCCCGAGTAGCTGGGACCACAGGCGCCCGCCACTTCGCCCGGCTAGTTTTTGTATTTTTTTAGTAGAGACGGGGTTTCACCGTGTTAGCCAGGATGGTCTCGATCTCCTGACCTCGTGATCCGCCCGTCTCGGCCTCCCAAAGTGCTGGGATTACAGGCTTGAGCCACCGCGCCCGGCTACACTTTTTCATCTTCAGTGCTCACCTGCCTGAAATGCTCTACATCCTCCCTACTGTTCTTATGGTCAGCATCATGGACATCAGTTGCCAGCTTGTTAGAAATGCAGAATCTCAGCACAGAATGAACAATTCAGTTTGAAGGTAAAGAAGACAGAGATGATGCCAAGTTTATTGACTTAGGCAAACAGGTCCACACCTCCTTCCCTTTCTACACCTATTGTAGGCCTCAGAACAGATAAAACATCTTCAAGGAAGCCTTCTTTGATCCCCTAATAAAGTGATTAGACCGGTATCAAAGTCACCTGGAGGGCTTAGTAAAACACAAATTGCTGGGCCCCAGTCCCAGAATTTCTTCTTCAGCTGGGCTGGTGGGGACAGCTCAGAAATTGCATTTCTAACAAGTCTCCAGGTGATGCTGATGCTGCACGTCTGGGGGCCCGTACATTAAGAACTGGTGGTGCTCTCATAAGCAACTCTTAGCCTCTGCTGTGCAGTAGAGTCAACTGGAGGAGGATTTTTATTTTAACCCTAACATTTGGATTATTTACAGTTCTTGTCTAGTATGAATAATGTTACTATGAACATTTATGCACAAGTTTATGCATAAGCATATGTTCTCATTTTTCTTGGGTCTACATCTAAGAGCAGATTTGCTAGATGAACTGGTAACTCAAGGTTTAACTCTGAGGATCTGCCAAAATGTTTTCCAGTGTGGCTGCACTGTTATATGTTCCTATCAGCAGTGTGTGAGTTTTCTAATCTCTCCATTTATGGCAACACCTGTTATTATCTGTCTTTATTATAGTCATCCTAGTGTGTGGGAAGTGATATCTCATTGTGGATTTGATTTGCATTTTCCTGATGACTAGGTATTTTGAGCATTGTTTTATGTGCTTATTAGACATTTGTATATATTATTTGGAGAAATGCCTGTTAAGATATTTCTCCTATTTAAAAATGATCAGTCCTTTTATTATTGAGTTGTAAGGGTTCTTTACATGATCTTGATAGAATTCCTTCATCAGATAAATAATTTACAAATACTTTATCCATTCAGTAGTTTTGCTTTAATTTTTTTTGATGGTGTTCACTGAAACACAGAACTTTAAACTTTTGAAGTCCAGGTCACTTATGTATTTTCTATTTTTGCTTCTGTTTTAGTAAAGTATGTAAGAAGCTATTGGCAAATCCAAGGTCAGAAATTTTACCCTGATATTTTCTCTAATAGTTTTATAGCTTTTATACTTACATGTAGGCCTATGGTGTATTTTTAGAAAATTTTTATATTGGATATGAGGTAGGTAGGGGTCTAATTCTATACTTTTGCATGTTCAATTGTTAAAGCACCATTTGTTGAAATGATCATATTTCCCCCATTGAATTGTTTTGTCGCTGTTGTTGAAACAAATTGTAAATGTGATGGTTTATTTCTAGATTTCCAATTGTATTCCATTGATTTATATAGTATCCTCATGCCAGAACCACTTTCTTAATTACTGTTGCTTTGTGGTAAGTTTTGAAGTCAGGAACTATAGGTCCTTAAATTTTATCTTTATTTTATTTTATTTTATTTATTTTATTTTATTTTATTTTATTTTATTTTATTTTAAGACAGAGTCTTGCTTTGTCACCCAGGCTGGAGCGCAGTGCCACGATCTCTGCTCCTGCTGCACCCTCCTCTTCACAGGTTCAAGCAATTTTCATGTCTCAGCCTCCTGAGTAGCTGGCATTAGAGATGTGCGACACCACGCCTGGTTAATTTTTGTATTTTTAGAAGAGATGGGATTTCACCACGTTGCTCAGGCTGTATTTTTTTTGTTTTGAGGATTATTTTGGTTCTTTCGGCTTCCTTGAATCTCTATATGAATTTTAGAATCACTGTATTAATTTCTTCAGAGAATTCAGCCAAACTTCTGACTTCTTAGATGTCAGTGATTCTGTAGATTAATTTGGGAAGTATTGCTATATTAACAATATTAAGTCATTTGATCCATGTACATGGGATGTTATATCAGTTTGCTAGGGCTGTCATATCAAAGTATCACAAATTGGGTGGTTTGAGCAACAATGATTTATAGTCTTATAATTTTGGAGGCTAGAAGTCTAAGCTTAAAGTACCATCAGGGTCATGCTCCTCTGAAGGTGCTGAGGAAGAATCTGTTCCAGGTCTCTCTCCTGCTAGTTCCTTCAATTGTACCAGCATAACTCCATTCTTCACATAGCATTCCTCTGTGTATATGTATGTGTCCAAATTTTCCCTTTTTGTAAGGATAAAGTCATATTGGATTAACTGCAAACAACTGCCTGATCCCATCTACATCAATAATATCCTCAAAAACCCTATTTCCAATTAGGTACATGTATTGAAGTACCGAGAGTTAAGACTTCAGCGTATCAGTGGGGTGGGGGGGACACGGTAACCTATAGCATACCTTTCCTTTTGTTTAGAGCCTCTTTAATTTGTTTCAACAATGTTTTATAGTTTTCAGAGAATATATTCTTTACTTGTTTTGTTTTTATTTTTAATAGACTTTATTATTTGAGCACTTTAATGTTTATAGGAAAATTGAATAGAAAATAGAGTTCTGTATACACCCTTAATGCCTCCTCTCCCCAGTTCATTATTAACATCTTCCATTAATGTGGTAAACTTTTTATAATTGATGAGCTAATATTGATATATTATTACTACCTAAGCACATAGTTTACATTGGGATTTGCTCTATGTTGTACATTTTGTTGATTTTGACAAATACATAATGACATGTATTCACCATTATTGTATTATACGGAATAATTTTACTGCTCTAACAACTTCCTCTGCTTCGATTGTTCATCTTTTTCCTCCACCTTATCCCCAAACCTCTACAACCCCCTGATGTTTTTACTGTCTTCATAGCCTTTTCCAGAATCTTACATAATTTGAATAATACAGTATGTAGTCTTTACAGATTGGCATCTTTCACTTACATTTAAGGTTCTTCCATGTCTTTATGTGGCTTTGTCCATTCCTATTGCCAGTTTGTGTATCCATTCACCCACTAGAGGACATCTTGGTTGCTGCTAAGTTTTGGCAATTATGAACAAAGCTGCCAGAAACATTTCTGTGAAGGATTTTGTGTGGAGTAGAAGTGGTAACAGCAGATACCCTTGTCTTGTTCCCATCTTAGGAAGGAAAATTTTAGTCTTACCACTATTAAGCGGGATGTTAGTTGTGGAATTTTTATAGATGCCCTTTATCAGATTGAGGAAGTTACCTTCTGTTCCTAGTTTTAGTGATTTTTTCCCACTAATCATGAAAACATGATTAGTGGAATTTTGTCTAATGTTTTTACTGTGTCTATTGACATGATCATATGGTTTCTGTTTTTTGTTCTATTAATATGATATATTTTATTAAATGATGTTTGGATGTAAACCAAGCTTACATACATGGAACAAATCCCACTTGATCATGGTGTATAATCAACTTTTTGTTCTCTGGATTTTATTTGCTAGTATCTAATTGAGGATATTTGTATTGATATTCATAAAATATATTGGGCTGTAGTATTTTTTCTTGTGATATCTTTATCTAGTTTTGTTATCAATGCAATCCTGTCTTAATTGAATGAGTTAGAGAGTGTTTATTTCTCTTCTATTTTTTGGAAACAATATTTATTCTTTAATATTTGATAGAACCCACCAGTGAAGCTATGTATGCCTGGACTTTTCTTTGTAAGTAGTTTTTTGTAATTGATTTAACCTCTTGCCTTATTATAGGTCTATTTGGATTTTCTCCTTAATTATTGATTTTAGTAATTTGTGTCTTTTTTCTTGATCAGTCCAACTAAAATTTTGTCAATATCTGATCATTATAAATAAAAAGTTTATGGATTCATTAATTTTCTCTGCAACTTTTCTGTTCTCTGTTTCATCAATTTCTGCTCTAATATTTATAATTTCCTTTCTTCTGGTTGGTGAAGCTTTGATTTTTCTCTTCTTTTTTCTGATGAGTAAGCTGAAAATTTAGATTATTAATTTGAGCTATTACTTCTTTTTAATATAGGAGTTTACAGCTATAAATATCACTTTATACATTGTATTAACTTCATTTTATTGGGGTTTTCTTGTAAGAAATGAGTCATGTTTTCCTAACTGCTTTCAAGATTCTCCTGCAGTCCCAGCACTTTGGATTTTCTCTTTGTCTTTGTCTTTCCAACATTTTTACTATGATGTGCCTGTGTGGATATCTCTGCATTTATACAATTTGGAGTTTGTTGTGCCTCTTAAATTTGTAGATTAATGTTTTTCATCAAATTCTGTAAGTGTTAAGATATTATTACTTTTTCTTTTTCTTTTTCTTTTTCTTTTTTTTTTTTTTTTTTTTTTTTTTTTTTTGAGACAGAGTCTCGCTCTGTCACCCAGGCTGGAGAGCTGTGGCGGGATCTCGGCTCACCGCAAGTTCCACCTCCCGGGTTAACGCCATTCTCCTGCCTCAGCCTCCTGAGTAGCTGGGACTACAGGTACCCGCCACCACGCCCGGCTAATTTTTTTTGTATTTTTAGTAGAGACAGGGTTTAACCGTGTTAGCCAGTAAGGTCTCGATCTCCTGACCTCGTCATCCGCCCGCCTCGGCCTCCCAAAGTGCCGGTGTTACAGGCGTGAGCCACCGCGCCCGGCCTCAGGTATTATTACTTTGAATACTTTATTGCTTCTAAATCTCCACTCTTATTACTTCTGTTATACATATATTGATTTGTTTAGTGAGTACCACATTTTTCTGAGCGTGTGTTACTATTTCTTCTCTTTTTCCTCTTTTTTTTCTTTGAGTATAATGTCTCTGTATTATGTTTACAATTTTCTGTATGATATGTGTAATTTTTCTGTTAAAGCATCTCTAACATAAAACTTATTAAAAATACAATTAGAAGTGGTTTTCCAAAATATTTGTACCAATTTAACACAATCATATGCTATAATACAACCCTTTGCTATAAGTCATCTCCAACGTGTGGTATTGATATTTGCTTAAGCAATGAGTGTAAACTAGCATCTTATTGCTTACTTAATTTGCATTTCTCTATTTTCTCTATTATAAATGAGATTGAATATTTCTAAATAGATTGTTTTATAATTAACGTTTCTTTTGTAAAATACCTGTTTTTTTCATATTTTTAAAAAAATGTTGTTTGGCTTATAAAATTTCACTTTGTATACTGAATATAAATTCTGTGCTGCTCATATGAGTTGCAAATGTCTTTTCTCAATTTGTGTTTTGTTTCTTCATTATTCCTTTCTGTATCTTAAATCTCTCATCTGGGTTCACTTTATTATATCTTGCAATATATCATTTAGTTGTTTCTTGTTTTTTGATTTTTATAATGCAAATCTTTTGGCATATTTCTATTTATTTCTTTATTTTTTTCTCTCTTTTTTTTTTTTTTTTTTTTTTTTTTTTTTTTTTTTTTTTTTTTTTTTGAGACTGAGTCTGGCTCTGTCGCCCAGGCTGGAGTGCGGTGGCCGGATCTCAGCTCACTGCAAGCTCCGCCTCCCAGGTTCACGCCATTCTCCTGCCTCAGCCTCCGGAGTAGCTGGGACTACAGGCGCCCGCCACCTCGCCCGGCTAGTTTTTTGTATTTTTTAGTAGAGACGGGGTTTCACCGTGTTAGCCAGGATGGTCTCAATCTCCTGACCTCGTGATCCGCCCGTCTCGGCCTCCCAAAGTGCTGGGATTACAGGCTTGAGCCACCGCGCCCGGCCCCATTTTTTTCTCTCTTTTTAAGGAGTTTGTTCTCTCTTTACTGAAGATGTTACTCCCCTATCTTCTAGATTCCATTATTGCTGTTGAGAAATCTGGTATTAACCTATTATGTTGTTAATGTTTTTATTGATTCTCATTCTTATTAGTAGTTTTAATTATAGATCATATTTTACTACGTGTAATCGATAGAGAACACCATAACCTTAAATTGGTAGTAGATTGGAAAGTATCTGCTTCCTGACAGAATTTTAGTCTGTTTCTGATGATGACCAGAAATGCTACTGACAAGTTTAATCTTTTTCATGGTCTTTAGAATAATGTGAAAGATTTAGCTTCAACTTCTTCACATTCCTGGAAGATCTATTTTTTAGTATACAGATCTCTGATTACTGATATCTTAAGGAAGACCATTTTATGTTTATATTTTCCTTGCCTTGTATCACTGCTACATTTGTTGCTGTTTTTTTAAGCTTCAGAAATTTCCTTAACATTCTAGTGAAACCAGTAGTGCATGACACTTATTGTGTGTTGTAGTTCATGCAGAGGCTTAGTTCTATCTGACATAACATGATTTAAAAGCCATACTTCTAAATCTGAAATGTTACAAGGAAAATTCTGTGCAAAGACAAGAGGTAAGAGTTGTTTAACATTTTTATAATAAATAAAGTTAAAATAAATTATCCCTTATTATAGATTAGAAAAAGAAATCCGGTAAGATTTCCTATTCTATTTCAGATGTTCTGATATATTCTTGCTCCTGAATTTCATTCTCAGAGTGCCATAAAAATTATTTGCTTTTGTTGATACGGTCCCCTTCAGATAAGAAAAATAAAATTGCCAATATATTAACTTCAAATTTGTGAAAATGTAACCATTCCCTCTGAGCAACCATTTAAAGTGTTGTTTCAGGTGTGTTGGTTGACCGAATGTCTGAAATCCCTTCCCTGAAGGAAGGGATTGTTTAATTTTTTCCTTTGAATCATCACAATATTTTGGTTTGGTATGGAAGTCAATGAATTGGAAAGAATAAGAATGAATAAGGGGAGAAGTTCTGTAATGAAAGTAGTAGATGAATGATAACGTGTTTGTTGGAATTATGGAACATGTTGCTCTGGGAAAGAATAACATGCTTGGACCAAAAAGGTTCTGGGGAACTGAGTATATACCACTCATCTAATGTAACTCTTTCCCCAACTTCTATTTGAATATACATGTTAACATATATATGATATAAATTAAGATACCTACACACAGACACACACATAAAAACTTTCAGGTTTGTTTTGAAAGCTCTTCATATACCTATACAAGGAAGAACATTTTTCTCCTATGAGTATCATTTAATATATGCTATTGTATGAGCATATAATTACATTAAACTGACTCTTTTATGACTCTTTATTTTAACGTAAATGCTTCAGTTAAAGATATGCATAATTTCTATATATGTTTCAAAAAATTAAGGATTGAATAATAAATCTTTTGAAGTAAAAGTTTACATGTTAACAATAATTCAACCAGAAACAAGTGGAATTCCAGAAACATAAATTAAAAGATCCTTAACAGAACAGTTTTGTTTTTCCATTTCTATATAAAGAAGTTTGTTTTACAAGCAAAGTAACGAATGGCTTAAAACAATCTTCTTGTTGCTAGGCTCTCAGATACCTAAACAGACCTTATACTTTTTAGGTTTAAACCTAACGAACTGAAATATTATAAAGATACATAGTAAAATAAGAAGGTGAATCATCTCAAAAATTAGAATTTTACTTTCCTAGTAAATGTCCTTGATATTGTGTACAATAAATATTGATTTCTTTTTTTTTTACTTTCTCCCTTTTTAATCCTTCTCTTAAGTAAAACAAACTCTCTATGCTAATTAATCTTTTAAAAAATACAACACTTCTTAAAACATGTTCTTAGAATATAACTTATTTCCTAATTGTTATAAATAAACTATTTCATTTTGAAGTGTTCTAAAATTATTTATATCAGGTAATGTGAGTTTGATGATTTGTTGGATTATAAAATGTCAAGTATAATATAAAAATAAATTGAAGAACTTGATTCAAATGTTAGAGAAATCTTACTAAGTAGTACAGATACAGTGGTAAATAATATTGAGAAATGAGCTTAGAACTATACTTTCAGAAGACCCAAGTGACTTTCCAGTTTCTATTCTTCAATGGCAAGGATATTTGCTACAAGTCACATTCCCTTTGAAAACTTCTTTGTTTCCCACTCATATAACAGATTCCTTTGTGGTGCAAGACATTTTGAAACATGAGGGCCTGATACATGTGTGTATGTGTGTAGTTTCTAAGTGGGGTTGGGGATTGTTGGGGACTGTTATTGAACTATGTTATATTAAAAGGTAGGATTAAATATCTTATTGTAGATTTTGTTTTATTTTATATGCTGTGTGTATGTGTGTTAGATGAGGGGATTCAGCTTGAATAAAATAGTGCCATGATCACGATGCAAATAAACATATTAAGAAGATAGTGTAAAAACAAATGGGAGTTGGACTTGGATAAATGTACTTAAGTAAATGGAGGGTCCATCCATTTTCTCTTCAAGCCTTGATCTATGATTTCTTTTTCTCCTTAAAACTCTGTCAAAAGTCAAGATTAAATTCTACTGGAAATGTTAAGCAGATTATGAAAAACCAAAAGTACAAATGCTATAAAACCTATATGAAATAAAACTACAAAATCAACTGGGAAAATTATGGAAAACTTAGCAAGAAACACTTAATACTAAACAGTATATATATGCTCAACAAATCAAAATGAAAGAGATCTCAAGAATACCCATATATTAATAGTATTTTATCTATTCATGTCAAAATAATACATTAGATGTTTAATATACATTCATTTTGATACATCTGAAATGAAAATATTTAATTATGCAGCATCTCAGTAATATCAATAATGAAATATTTTCCCCTCAAAATTCAAGATTTTTCTCTTAGATTATAGATGTAGAAAACTTCAGGAAAAAGTTGTGACTTTTCTACTATAAATAATAATTTGTTATTTTATTTAATAAAAATATATTACACATGATATTGATAAGTAATCAAAGAATAGGAATTTTACTAATTCTTACAAAAGTACAATAAATAAACATAAATAGCTGGAATATTGATGTTTGATTCTACCTTGTTTTTTCATTTATCTTCATTTTAAAAAGTTGTATTTCTATTAACAGAATATTTGTAATAACATCTATCAGTTGCCTCTGTTTAGTGGCATGTGTTCTGATTTAGTAGCTTCTGATATGTGCAGTCTTCTTGCACTTTTGCATGTGCCTGTGTGTGAATGTGTAGGAGAACAATTATTAAGTTACTAAAAATAATGAATGTTTATAAAAGATCTGATTGTGTATGTTTATTTGTAACCAGAGCAGTTTTTAATATTGTAAGTACATGTTTAATTGATAATGTAAAATAAGGAAAGTGGGCAAATTATAAGTGTGCAGGGCAATACATTTTTACAAATGAAACACCCCCATGTAACCAGCACCACGTTCACGAACTAGAACATGATCAATGTGCCTACTTCCTTCTGGTTACTACCGCCTCTCCAAAAACAAGCACACCCCCACCTTCTAACTCTATAGATGAATTTTGCCTGCTTTTACGTTTCATGTAAACACAATTATGTAATATATACATTATTATGTCTTTCTCAGCATTATGCCTGTGAAGCCTTATCCCTGTCATTGCTCATAGTTGTAGCTGATTACATTTTGTGTTGTGTAGTATCCATTATGTAAATTATACTGCAATTCATTTTTCCATTCTTCTGATGTGAATATTTAGGTTATTCCCACTTTTATGTTATTATGAATATGCTGTTATAAACACATGTATATGTACTTTAGAGAACACATGTAAGTCATTCTGTTACACATATACTTCAACGATTGTTATTTTTCTACTAGATTTTTTTCAGGTGATAATCATATGATTATGGTGTGATTATCACCTGAAAAAAATAAATTATTCTGATTCTTTCTAAGATTTATGCCTTCTGATATACTTATGGTCTATACAAACTAAATAAAATGCAGATTTAATTCAGGTTGTTTCCATCAATCTTAGCATTATTGACATTTTTGATAGCATATCTATTGATTGTGGGGGTCATCTGTCCTATACATGGTAGGCTAGTTAGCAGATCTCTGGCCTCTACCTATGAGATGTCCCTATGAGTAGCAACTTTCTCACACACACAGTCATGATCAAAATTGTTACCAGAAGTGCCAAATGATCTGGGCAAGGCGGGAGAAATCATCCTCCATTAGGAGTCACTGGGATGAAATTTCCAGAAAAAATTAATAAGTAATAGTGATGTATGTATTACAGAAGAGAAATTATGTGGTTTGATTCTCAAGAAAGTTCATAAACAAATTCTTAGAACATTTTTTATTATACAGGCAAATGTGATTATGAACTTCTCATTTTCAAAAATAATCAATTCCAAAAGAACAATGTTTAGTTACTCTAGATTTCAAAATCCCTTGTCATCAACTGTTACTGTCTTCTGTTCTCTTCACAAATATCACAAATTCCTATTTTATTAGGTAATTTCAATACCGACAATTCTATTACCTGCTACTGGGGTTAAGTGATACAAAATAAATTCGTATTCCTGGATCTATCATTTACTAATTTTATGATCAAAAGTGAGCCGGTTAGTCTCTGCAGTCCTCAGTTCTTCCAGCTGCAGAACATTTTTGCCACTAGCATGTAGAATTATGAGAGCTAAGTGAAATTCTGTATGTAAGGTATCAGGATAAGAAAAACAACACTAATGAATTTATTAGGTAATAGAATGAAATATAATTTTAACAATGACATCGATGATGAGCTTTAATTCATTTATCAACTTGCAGAAAAGCTCTGCTGTGTTAGTAAATTGGCCTGTGATGAATACATTTGTCAGGAGGGTGAGAAATAGCCTCTTAGGGTAGTGAGTTAAGAGTGATCCACTAGAGAAAAGAGATGAAACCTTAAAAGAAAATAACAAGTTGTGGGGGCCAGGTAAGGAGTTAATTGACTTAATAATAGTGAAATGTAGTAAATAATTCAGAAGTAACAGATTTTTAATATTCATTTCCTTTTATTTTTAATATAAAAGTGTAAGTTAATTTAATTTTAATGATAGCTGTGTTTGACAACTGCATCACAAAATTCTTGAAAATTTAATGATCGGCTCTTGTCTCTTGTGAGTGGTTACTGTGGAAACACATGAGTTGTGTGTGTGTGTGTGTGTGTGTGTGTGTGTGTGTTTCACTTCAAAACTGGTTATTACAAATCAAAGTTATTTGTAACAAATGTCTGACCACAAAATGTCTCTGGATTATCAAAACATCTAAAAACCCAAGTTTAAGACTTGTATTTATTATTCGAGAACAATAAAAATAATGAGGATGATTTCTTCTCAGAATTGTCTGTTTAAGCTTATCTACTGGAGTGGTCCATGAACACAAAATGTATCTATTCAATAAGCATCTAGAAGTAATCATTCTATCTATTGTACACTTCATTTGATTTATTATATCAATATGACTTTTAATTATAGAGGTTTTTCTCTTATGGCATATTATGCATAATACTGGAATTCAGGAAAGAAATTAATTGATGTATATGAACATGATTTTTTCATTATCAAACTGGGACTTCATTAACTTTAGTAATGTATAATATATATATCTAAGAACAATGTTATAACACAACACATAGACAAGTTTAAATATATCTCAAGTGAAGGAATGCAAGCATGACATTTTAAAAACACTTTTCCATATCGAATATAAAAAGAAAGAAAATAAAGCATACCATTACCAGTAAGTCATTCAGTCATACAACTAATATTTAATGAGCAATTACAACGTGGTCATTTAATTATTCTACATATGTATGAAATAGACTACATTCCTGTACTCAAAGAGATTTTATTCTAGGGATAAAAACAGACAATGAGTAAATGAAAAAAAAATCACATGTAATTCTAGGTCAGACTTTGAGACAAATTAAGTAAGTGCTATGAAAATAAAATAATGCATGATAAGAAGATTGCAAGTGGAATGCAAAAAGTATTTTAAGCAAAGGGATAAGGGGAAGACTCTTGAAAAAAAAATGACTTTGTATTGGGGACTAAATTAAATAAAGAATTGAGTCATGCAAATATCTGGGGAAAGAGAACTCCAGACAGACAAAATGGAAAGGTCAAAGAACCTGAAAGGGAGAAAGAGTTCAGGGAACAGAAAGAAGTGAGTAAAGCCGGAGCACTTTAAACTGGAGGAAGAGTGGTGGATGGAAGAGATACCAGGTGCAAAATCACAGCCTGAAGCTGTCATTACTTCAGCACTGTTAGAATATATCCCACTATTAAGCCACGAATGAGACTATGACCCCAATCATCCACTTATAAAAACATAGAACATAAAAGAACTTTAAAATAAGGTTGTGGTTAATATTAATAATATAAATATAATGTAATATAAATGAACAGGAATGGAAATAATGTTATTACTATTAAATTAAGTTGTATCCTGTTGCTGAATATGTCATGTTTTAAACCAGCCTAAAACAGAAGTAAATCATAATGCATGCCTTTCTCGCCCCTCTTTTTCTTTTGAAAATGGATGGAGCCTTCTCTTCATTTTCAGTGGTAAATTAATCCTTAACAATAGTCAGATTACCATTTAGGACAAATCTGATTCAGGATCCGGAATGAGGAAAAGAGGTCACCTTAATTAAACACATTGCTTTGCCTAATCTAAAAAATTTTCTTTTTAATCTGGGGTCTGCTAACAAGGAAGCACGGATTGAGCAAAATAGTGGTTGAGTGGACAAACAATAAATCTGCCATTTTATATTATTTAATTTACTTAAATTGATAAGTCTTTCATTCAGTTGCAAAAATAAGTTTATGAACCAATAAGCAAAAATGAATGAGGCACCAAATATATGATTACTTACTGAATTCTAAAATTAACTGTTACTAAAGGTTGAGTTGAAAGTAATGAATTAATACTTTTTGAAATTATACCTTATTATATCTATTTTGCTTTTAATCATCCCTTTTATTCATCTGTATCTAAATCATTTAGCACAATCTTTCAGTGTCTTTCCATTATATTCAAACCTGAAATCTAGTACCGTTAAAAAATGTTATGTAATCTTGTTGTATGATTAGGAATTGATTCCTTTAGCTACCCAATTTCTCACAATGAATAAATCAATCGGTTTTTACATTTAGTACCATTCACCAATATTTAAAACATCCTCAATAATTGTTTGGGTGCCGTTTCAAGAATTTTAGGTAAACTGTAAACCATCTCCTCATCTCCACAAATAACTATATATGCTTACAAATTATGCATACATTTTTGGAATGAACACTCACTCACTTTGTATGAAACCCATTTAACTATGCTATAAGTCCATGGACCTCAGGATAAGAATCTTAATGTAAATTAATATTTGAAAAAAAATCTCCTTCATATTCAATTCAATCAGCTAATTTTAATTAGCTGGATCCCAAAATGATATAGTTCTATCAAAAAATCACATATCAAATACTTTTGTGGATAAGGCTGTCAATTCCTAAGACCAGATTACACACAATCTCAGATTAAGATTCTTTTTCAACACATAGAGTGCTACTGTTTTAATAATTTAGTTTTTTGCAAGTACTTGAAAAGTGGTAATCTTTAATGGCAAATCAGTTCTATTTATATTAATTCCTGCATCCATGCCCTACTGAAGTTAGTTGGCTTTTGTTTTCAGCCAGAATAAGTAATTCATCTCATATATTTTTATGAAAATATATAACTCTGTCTTCCTCACATCTAGTATTTAAATTATGGTCCTTACCATAACAAGAAGTATGATCTGTACACTTTGAGAATTCAATGATACATTTACATTCTCTCCTATCAAAGTCTTATTTCAGATCTAAGCTATTTGAGAGAGACAGTCTAATAAATTATTAAAAATCAGTAAATATCATGCTGTATATTCATAAAATAAAATACTTGGAATCTCATCTCTCTGTCCAAAGCCACATACCTAAACTGAAATAAAGTTTATCAATGTAAATAGTTTTTATAGACTAATAATACAAGAAATGTTAGATTTTGAATGGTGATGTTGGGTTCTTGATAAAATGTGGTCGTAGACAAATGTGCCTTACAGAGAATTTCAGAAATATGTTTGTCTTTCTGTCTACAGATTTGTTTATACATTTTATCAGATAGGAAAAATAATGTAACTGAAAATTTTCTTTATTTATTTTAGTTAAGAAGGAAACTCAGTCCCTAATTATGTGCTTATCTATTATCAGTCCATCTCAAACGCCTAAACATGTTTACTCTCCAGCTCTTCTTCCTTGCTCTGTATTCTGTTTAATCTCTTAGACACCACCTTTAAAATTATATTAGGAGCCATTTCAGCATCAGTAGGCAATATATGCACATTTTTAAAGCACCTTAATTGTGTGTTCTGAGGACTAAGGGACCACATACAGAATATCCATAGTTTTCTAGATTCCTCTTTGCATATGGGCACACATACAGATGTGTACCTGCTTAAATACTTGTGTATTTGTATGCACATATTCATATAAAATTGACCCTTAAACAATATGTGGGTTAGGGGGACCCATCCCCAGCACAATAAAAAATTTACATATACCTTTTGACTCCCCAAAATGTTGACTGTTGGCTGAAGCCTTAATAAACAGTCAGCTAATACATGTTTTGTTGTATTATATACTGCATTTACAACAAAGTAAGCTAGAGAAGAGAAAATATTAAGAAAATCATTAAAGAAGAGGAAGTATATTCACTATTCATTAAGTGAAAATGGATCATCATAAAGGTCATCATCCTGTTGTCTTCACAAGGAGTAGGGTGAAGAGGAGGAGGAAGTATATGGTTGTTTTTGCTGTCTCAGGGGTAGCAGAGGCAGAAGAAAGTCGCATATGAGTGGACCCACGAAGTTTAACGCTGTGTTTTTCAAGGGCTAACTGTATATTAGACCAAGGAAAAGGAAGAAACCACAAAAACAGTAGGGAAAAAAAAAGTCAAGAAACACATACATATTTCTCATTGTGTGTCAGATGCTAAGATTACTTACTTTAATATTAGCAATGATGCTTTGAAGCTGGTATTAATCATCTTCCTATTTTACAAATTATACACATACACACAGACTATATATAATAATGTTATTTAAAAAAATAAACTTGGAGTCTCCATTAATATGTACCTGTGAATGTGATTGTTCACTGATTGGAGCTGATTTGCCCATATTATGCTGAAAATATGCAATGTATCTGGATTCTTGTAAATATAGATATACAGGATTGTCTCCTTTCCTTGAAAGGAGAGCAACTTTTTATAGGGCAGTCTTCATGTAACCTTTATATTTAATCAGAATTTAAATACACTTAAAACAACCAAGCTATATTTAGAAACATGAAAACTTGTTTTATTTAAATTCTATTCGTAATAGATTAATTGATTAATACATTGATAGTATATACATTGTAAAAACCATGAAGACATGTATTACATAGACAATAAAAACATTAAAAATATAGCATAATTATAAATTTAACAAAAGGTGTGTGTGTGTGTGTGTGTATGTGTGTGTGTAGTGAATGGACATAATCAGATCAATAACTGGTTTTATAACATTGAAGCAGGAAGTCATTACAAGGAGATATTTAATCATTTATATCATGTGAGAAACAAAGACGGAGCAGGGACCACCCTGATATAAATTAAAGGCTAGTCCCTTCCAAGTGCCACCACTGCAATGATTTAAGTATTCTCTGCTCTTTTGTAACACTGCTCAAGGTTCACATTCCTAGAAAGGCAAGTTTTATTGGCCTGGAAACTTGGAGGCCTGATAAACAGCACAGCAGGATGACATGGGAATGGGAGAGTAATCATTTACCAAAGGAAAGTCTAAGTCTGCTGCCAAAAGAAGGTGGGGGTGAAAGATGCTGAGCCAGCAAAGAGGCCTGCCCTGTGTTTCCCTGCAACACAGAGCTATGACCACTTCCATTCCTTTTTTTCTTCCTTTCCTACTTCTTTTTGAAGATATATGAAAAATCATTATAGACAAATCAAAGCAAGGCATTTAAGACATTTGAGGATTGGTAAAGAAATAGAAAGTGTACTTTAGAGGTATTTGTCTGCCACTTTATGAGTTCCTCCTATTGTGTCCTTCAGAAGTTTCCAAAACCTGTCTTTAATTACTCTCTAAAAATGGGGACAGTGTACAAGGAAATTACGTACCTCCTATGTAATTTTGCAAAAAGTAATGACCCCATGCTCAATTTTAGCCTCGTTTTCACTTTGCTTCTGAAATAGGAGTTTCTCTTCATTCAAATGTAATACTTCTACTTGTGATTTTGATCCAATTTAATCTATTTTTACAAAGACAAGTTCTCCATCACTTTTCAGCATTCTTGTTTGTACAGTCCAATCTCTATCTAGTGACCTCACTTTTCCTGAAAATACATTAGAGTTTACCTGTATAAACCATGTTAAAAACCTGCAGAAGCTCCTTATCGCTGAAACTCATGGCTCTGAAAAATCACACATCTTAGTTTCTTCTTTCTGAGACTCATTGTCAACATCCTCTGTTTAGCCACCCATTCATTACTTGCTGCCTGGATTAGCATTTCCCAAACTGAGTTCTATAGTCTTGCTACTCAAAATGTAGTCGATGGACAAGCAATGTGGGCATCACCAGAGAAGTTTTTGGAAATGTAAAATGCCTAAACATTTAGAATTTGAATTTACACTTCAACAAGGATCTAGGGTGACTTGTTTTGAGAAGCACTTTTCTACAAAATATTAGTTCCATGAGATTTTTGGGGGGAAATGGGGAGAAAGAGAGAGTGAGAAATGAGAGAAAAGGAGAGAAAAGAGAAGAGGAAAAAAGAGGAGAAGATGAGAAAACAAGTTACTTGCTTCTCGGGTATCCACAATATAATTAGTCTGTTTAAAACTAATACAAAATCTTACCATACAGAAATAGTATTCTGCATGTATATACATTGAAGATCTTGTAAAGATCATCATATACATAGTAACTATTTTATATTTACTCATGTCCTCGTTTTCTTTTTTTTTTTTTTTTTTTTTTTTTTTTTTTTTTTTTTTTTTTTGAGACGGAGTCTTGCTCTGTGGCCCAGGCTGGAGTGCAGTGGCCGGATCTCAGCTCACTGCAAGCTCCGCCTCCCGGGTTCACGCCATTCTCCAGCCTCAGCCTCCCGAGTAGCTGGGACTACAGGCGCCCGCCACCTCGCCCGGCTAGTTTTTTGTATTTCTTAATAGAGACGGGGTTTCACCGTGTTAGCCAGGATGGTCTCGATCTCCTGACCTCGTGATCCGCCCGTCTCGGCCTCCCAAAGTGCTGGGATTACAGGCGTGAGCCACCGTGCCCGGCCATGTCCTCGTTTTCTATAAAATTACTGCTGCTGTTTATGGTTACTATGATCTGACTGAAAATAACTAATGGAAAGGTTTATTTGCATGCATTTGGTAGAAAATGCATATATAGTTTCATTTGTTTTATGTAAATGTCTTTTTTTTGTCAAAAATTCTCTGATGGGATATTTTAATTCAAAAAAAAAAAAAAAACCTTTTGGGTAGGCATTCTAGTCATTCATGCCTGTTATTAAGCCTTGATGAAACTCTTGTAATTCAATCAAAACTCAAAGAGTTCATCTTGCTGTTGCTATAAAAGAAACGTTTTTCCCCTTGATAAATAACTCAGTGTGACACACCTACCTCTTTTACAATAAACACTGTCTTTTTTGTTAGTTATTCCCTTTAAAAACAGCCACAATTCACAGATCGATAAGCCTGCCAAAGCCACTTTAAATTGGAAAACCATTTGCAGTCTCATTAGAGCACATAAAGAGACAGGCCCCAGCACCACGATTTGTCAGCTGATATTCTCAGAAAGAAGCAGGCACTTGAATGTTTTCCTGTACAATAATACTCAAATTAGCTCTAAGGCTTCTCTCAATGTTAGTACATAATGTGCTTTCAGAACCAGGAGTCTCTAAATGTGACATTAGGCTGTAAGTAGAATTATGACTGCAAAGAAATTCAGTTATGTTGGTTTATTTGCATTGGTTTCAGTCACTGATAAAAATGCATTAAATTTAAAAAGTTGGACAGATGTCAAAGGACAGATCAATAACCACATGGAGTTTTAAATCAAGTTAGGGGATTGATAGAAATAGACATTCTTTATTATAATAATTTGACTTTGTTTCTCACCTGCTTCAGTATTAATTCTGAAATATACCCTAATTTGCATTTTAATTTTACATGATAAATTTTATTATGTTAGGTAGAATATTATTTTAGAGTTATAAACAAAACAAAGATTGGTGGAATATATGTATAAAGATCACTTTTCCTTGTTAAAATTAGTATTTGATGATTTCTTATTGCTTGTCTCTTCTCTAGTTTGATGTCTACTTTGCACATTCAGAAAGTAATAGCTTAACCCTAAAATGATTAAAAATAAATAAATGAAAACCAAGTTTTAATTCAATGAGATTATAGTATGCCAAGTAGTCTGGTACTCACAGAATTGATAATCTAGCATATTTTCACATAATTGCTTGCTTTTCTCTATATCACACTTTTAATTCATATTACAAACACTTATTTAGAACATCAACACACAAATACATAATGTTTCTGTTGAAACTTTTCAAAAAGAGATATTTCTCTCCTGTGAGCAACTTATTACATAAGTAATTTTGGATATTAGTGAAATCAAGAGGGAAACATAATCTAAATTATTTCTCTGCTGATCAAATAAATGGAAGTTGAAATTATTCATGAGGTTGAAGCACTGAAATCTTGTTTATTGAATCCAGAGATGACAAGTTATTCAAATGCTCATTTTTTTCTGAGGAAATTGATCTTCTGCAGAAATAAGACAATAAAAGAGTATTCAGGACCATAGTATATTGCTGTGCTATGGAAAAAAATTATTACTGACAGATCGTCATTTTTCTACAGACTCAATAGGTGGATTTCAGAGAGGGACATATTGGGATATCATATAGTCAGGAACACAAGCTTTCATAGTTTTTGGCTTATGTACCATAATTGATTTAAAAGAGCAATTTTTTTAATAATTTTTTTTGTAATTTTCAGATATCAACCAAACAGAGGAACTTCTAGGGCTGTTGAAAATTAGATATTTTAAATATCTTAAATATTAATCATAATGGAAGAGCAGCAAAACAATAGACACAAACTAGGAAAGTTGTATTCCGTAGAAGCTTGGTAAACTTATTAGGTTCCTAAAATTTAAATTCATGTATTAATAAGACCTTAGTTGCTTTTTTATCTTTTTATACATTAGTTTTGGAAATTGCATAGGTTAATAAACATTTAAATTCTGAGGACTGCAGAGAGGAATAAGACATAATTTCTAACCTGAAGGAACTTTTGGAGTGATGCAATTAGCGCAACAATATTTGTTTGAAGACAGAGGCAGAAGAGAGATACAAATGTCAATGAAAAATGCATTCTATTCGTTCAATACATAGAGTACTCATATATGATATGCAAAGCACTATGCTAAGAGTAAGAATTTAACTGGGGGCACAGGGAGAATTTTTATAGGCCCATCAGATTTAAGAGAGGAACTGAAGGATTGATAGATCCAATTTGCAGTTACAGAGAAGGAACAGGACATGTCCTCCAGCGATACAAAATGGTTGTGATATAGTGAGCATTATGGGAAAGTTTAAATATGTTCTGTTGATAGAAAATAATCGAATAGAAAAAATTAGTGAAGCTTTAGTAGTAGATTAACAGGGAAACAAAGATTTATTGTAAGGGAGGGAAATGCTGGTGGTTAGTTCCTCTCAGTGCCAGGTTCATCATTTTTATAATATGCTCTGTTACAACAAAGGTGTGAGTTTGCAAATCCATCTCTAAGATTCCTTTACCATCTGAGAGGTAATAGTGAGAGACTGAAAGGACAGAGGAACAGATAGGAGACGATTCTTACCCCCAAGTTGTTTCAGCTTCAGCAGATAGTAGCAGCTCCAGTGCCATTTGATATTACTGGACCGACCAAATAGCACTTTCCAAGGTGGCCCAAGACCACCCATAAAGTTCCTATCACTCACTCCCTCTTTTTCCCCCCCAGCCTCCCACTAGGTACCAACACCAGTTGCCTGGAAGCCCTTTGGTGGTCAACAGATTAGCTTTGATAAACTCCTAGTTTCTGGTGACCCTTATGATACTTTCGTTCTCAAGCCTAAGGTGTTATAGCTACTTCTTTTAGATCCTATATAGTTTTGCATTTTTAATACCTGAGGAACCAATTATTTACATTAAGTGACTTATGTTTGAAATTCCTAGTATTATGTCTATGTGTTGAATGTGCCTTACCTGATATGGAAAGCATTGAGATATTTTGCCCATACGGATGGCATAAAGTGAGGTACTTTTAAAAGTGTAATTTTGTGGTTTGCAGTATTAACATAATATACAATAATCTGGCTAATGATATTCATTAGGAAGAATTATTAGTAGTTTGGGTGAAGATAGACAGTCTTTATTTTTTCTAAGATGGCTGAGTAGAAGCATTTCCATCATGCTTCAACCGCTTAAAAGAACCAAAACAGTGTGCAGTCAATCACACTTTCCATACACTATCAAAGAGCATACATGGGAGTTCAACAGAAAAGCAAAGGGAAGATTTGAAATCTAGGATGAAGAAGGAAAATAGGTAGCCTGAGTGTCTGGGACTGGCTGGGAATCAGGAGTAAATCCCCACCACAGGAGAGAGTGAGTGAGTGCCTTTCTGCAGTCCATCTTCCCATGTAGGATTTGTACAGTCCAGAACATGGGAGAGCACCTTGACCCTCCCAAGCTATGAGCCTAACTTGGGTAGCAGCTGGGAGACTGTGAGGAGAAACTTCTCCAATCTAGGCAGCTGTTTTGGAGTGTCATTTTCAATCCTAGCTCTTAGGAGTCTGTCCATGGTCCTGGGAACCAGCAGTGTTGATTGCAGCTGTTGGAGAAACTCAGGTGGTACTTGCAAAACCAGGGCTTGAGCAGGGGATGGACTCCTGCAGCCATTTCTGAGAAGTGAGTGTGGAGTGGGTTCCAGAAACTGGCAATGAAACCAGGTATGCCCACCCGCCACTTACCCTCCCCCACCCTGCTCCCTGGGACCTGAACAGGAGAAGAGTTGCCACTGAGGCTTAGTCTTGAGCCTGGTGGTGTATTTTATAATCCAGGACTTAGCTGCAGACTAGGTGCAAACTTCTGGGAGTGACTGGGTGGCAGATTGTCTGCCACAGCCGTGGCCTGAGAGGAATCCATGCTGGGACTGGATCATAAGAGGAATGCAAGTTCCACTCCCTCCAGCCAAAGCTGTGGCTGCAAGGACTGTCCCACCCTCTGCATGCCAAGACCTCAGCACAGCAATGGTCACTTCACACCCAAGCATTTTCACCAAAGGTCTGAGGACTACCCCACTCCCCCTATCTAGATACCAAAACCAGACAAGGATACAACAAAAATAAAACCCTACGAACCAGTATTTCAGATCAATATAGATACAAATATGCTTTAAAAGTACTAGCAAACTGAATCTAACAGCACATCAGAAAGTTAATACACTATAATCAAGTAGGTTTAATACCAGTGATGCAAGATGGTTTAACCTATATACAAATTAATAACTGTGATACAACACATAAACAGAATTAAGGACAGAATCATATGATCATCTCAATAGACAAAGAAAAAGCATTCCATAAAATTCAACATTCCTTCATGATAAAAATACTCAACAAACCAGGCGTAGAAGAAACATCCCTCAAAATACTGAACATTATATACAACAAACCCACAACCAACATCATACTGAACAGGAAAAGTTGAAATCATTCCCTCTAAGAACTGAAACAAGGCGAGGATGCCCATTCTCACCACTCCTGTTTAACATACTACTGGAAGTCCTAGCCAGAGCAATTAGACAAGAGAAAGAAATACAAGGCATACAAATTGGAAAAGAGGAAGAGAAACTATCCCTGTTTACTGATGCCATAACATCATATCTACAAAAACCTAAACACTCCACCAAAGAACTTTTATATTGATAAATGAATTCAGTAAAATTTCAAAATAAAAATCAACTTACAAAAATCAGTAGCACTTTTATATAATAATGACCTAGCTGAAAACAAATTCAAAAACGCAATCCCATTTACAATAGCTATAAAAAATTAAATACTTAGGAATATATTCAAACAAAGAATAAAAGGTCTCTACAAGAAAAAATACAAAACACTGATCAAAAGAATTATAGATAACACCACCAAATAGAAAAATATACCATGCTTATGAATTGGAAAAAATAATATCATTAAAATGACCACACTGTCCAAAGCAGTGTACAAATTTAATGCAATCCCTATCAAAATGTGAATTTCATTTTCATAGAATTAAAAAAAAAATCCTAAAATTCACGTGGAACCAAAAAGTCACAAAATAACAAATCAATACTGAGAAAAAAAGAACAAATTTGGCGGAATCACGTGACCTGACCTCAGATTATGCTATAAGGCTATAGTAACAAAAACAGCATGGTACTGGTGTGAAAATAGACACATAGATCAATGGAACAGAATAGAGAAACCAGAAATAAAGCCACATATTCTCAGCCAAGTGATCTTTGATGAAGCTGATAAGAACATACATTGGGGAAAGGACACAGTTTTCAATAAATGATGCTGGAAAAATTAGATCGCTGTAAGCAAAAGCACAAAACTGAACCCCTATCTCTCACCATATACAAAAATAAACTCAAGATGTATTAAAAACTTAAATGTAAGACCATAAACTACAATAATACTAGAAGAAAACTTAGGGAAAATTCTTCTGGACATTAGTCTAGGCAAAGAAGACCTCAAAATTTGGGCAACAACAAAAATAGATAAATGGGACTTAAGTAAATTAAACAGCTTCTACACAGCAAAAGGAAATAATCAACAGAGTGAACAGACAGCCTGCAGAATGGAGGAAAATATTTGCTAACTGCATTCTACAAGGGTCTAATATCCAGAATATACAAAGAACTCAAATAACAACAACAAAACAAATAATATTATTAAAAATTAGGCAAATGAGATGAATAGACATTTTCCAAAAGAAAGCATACAAATGGCCAACAGGTATATGAAAAAATGCTCAACATCACTAACCACCAGAGAAATGCAAATTAAAACCACAATCTTACTCTGATCAGAATGGCTACTATTAACACATCAAAAAATAACAGATGTTGATGAGGATGCGGAGATAATGGAACATTTATACACTGTTGATGGGAAGTACATTAGTACAACCTCTATGTAAACAGTGTGGAGAATTCTCAACTAACTAAAAATTGAATTCCCAGTTGACTCAACAATCCCACTACTGGTTAGCTACCCAAAGGAAATAATATCATTTTACTAAAAAGATACCTGCACTCATATGTTTATCACAGCATTATTCACAAGAGCAAAGCTATGGAATCAACCTATGTGTTTATCAATGGATGACTGTATAAAGAAATGTGATGTATATACACAATGCAGTACCAGAGTGTATAAAGAAAATGTGATTGTGTGTGTGTGTGTGTGTGTGTGTGTGTGTATATATATATATATATGCACACACAATGCAGTACTTTTCAGCCATAAAAAAGAATGAAATGATGTCCTTTGCAGGAACAAGCCATTATCTTAAGTCAGACTCAGAAAGATAAATATTGCGTGTTCTCATTTCTAAGTTAGAGCTAGATAATATGTACACATGGATGTCGATTGTGGAATAATAGATAATGGAGATTCAGGTGGATGAGGGAGTAGGAAAGGGATGGATGATGAGAAATTACTTAACCGGTACAATATACATTATTCTGGTGATGTATATCCTAAAAACCCTAACTTCACCCCCATACAATCTACACATGTAAAAAAGTATTGTACTTGTCCACCATAAATTTATGCAAATAAAAATATTAAAATAAATAAAAATGAACATACACACAAAAAGAAACAGTGTGATTCTGTTTTGACAAGAGGTCACTGATGACATTCTTAAAAGCAATTTCTCTGCCAAATTGAACACAGATTGCAGATAACGGTAGGATGAGGCACTGAAGAAGTTAATCTAGCATGTGTATATCACTAATTAGAGAAGAAGTATTTATTTGTGAAAGAACAGAGAAATTCTATAACATAAAAAATATGTGTGATAAGAGATTATTTTTAAGTGAACAGAGGAAACAAGATACATATTTGTTCATTATTTTGAGAAACCAACTCAAGTGAATTTCTGATAAAATTTTAGTAAAATCAGTGTATCAGTAGGATAACTAGGTATTTAGATGGTTAAAGTTTTTTGAATATTTGAAAATTCCTTGTGTCTCCATGATTGCAACTAAATAGATTTCTATAAACTCATGCACTAAGATGCAAGCTCTACAAGTTCAGGGCTGTATGTTCACATCTGCTCATTAAATATCTGTTGAAAGAATCTGTATTTTAGCATATTTATCTTAACGCTTATAAATATAATGTTAAATATATTCTGTTTTCAAGTTGAAAAGACTTCTATTTAATTAGATTTTTCAAATTCACAGACTATTTCATTAGTTACACTTGTCATGTCATCTAGATGTAGCACTATGAAGGATATATTTGTAGTAACTATCTTGCCTTTTTATAGACTTGCTCAGAATTTACTATAAATTGCCTCCAAGATACTAGCCAATAACGTAATTCTTGTAAATTGAATCTTTACTGAGATCTCAAAATCAGAAATTTTAGAGCAGATTTTACATATAAATATTTAGGAAAAGAGAAGATGCAAATGTAAGTCAGCTGCTACTTTATGTACAACTTGTTATCATGTTTTGAAATATTCTTTTGATGATCCTGAGTTTGTTTTTCATTCTCTGATATTTTTCTATGAACACAGATATTGTAGCTTAAGAGAAAATGGGGAAATGGTAACTGAAAAAGGTGTATTTTTTCTTCATAAAAAGCAGAAAACAGTACACCTTTCTTAAAAGTATATATAATTAAACTTTTATTTTAATATCTTTTGACCATGACTTCTGTGTTTAATACTGCCAGATTTGTGTAGGAGTTTGCTTTGAATTTTTTATAGTTTTAAAATGTTTCAATTAGGGAGCTGATATAAAGCAAAGCAAAGCAAAACAAAACCTACCTAGCATCCTCATAGATCAACATGGGCATTTTTTAAAAGATAAGGATAGTGTGTGGTAGAACAGATGTTTTGCCATACCCACTTTCAGAAAGCAAACAAACAAAAAAGTTAAATAAAATGTTTCAAACTTAAATCAGTGAACTGGAAATAAAATTAATTCTTAGTGGTTCAAACTAGGAAAGAGAGGAAACTCAAACTAAGGAAAAGAAGGAAGTCATACTTAAGGAGACCATTCTAATGAGCTACTGTCCTCCTTATCCCTTGATAAAATCAAACCCCACAAATTCTAAATCATCATTTATATAGATAAGTAAAAATATCTACCAGCCAACCCCTCCAACAAGAAACTCTGAGAAACATGGCCTGTCTTGAAAGTTGATGCTTGGTGTAGACAAATAATAATAGTAAACATCACTCCAGTGAATCTGTAATAATAAACATGCTTCTTCAAGAGTCTGCAGGCCAAATTTTCACTAACCTGGTATTTCAAATTATACTCAAATGAAAGGGTCACCCTTCCAACTGGATGGAAGCAAATGCAAATCTTCTGTAGGGAACCACATTCAGCAAAGCATCAAAGGATTTCCATGGTAAATTTTAAAGGAAAATGAACAGATTGCTGAAATGTACAAAACACAAAAAAAGAAAGCAGGCACTACCAACAATAGCCAGAAGAAATAATTAATACCAGATTCATCTTCAGAGATACTAAATATTGGGTATATCAGAAATAAAATACAAAATACTTATGTTAAATATATTTAAAGAAATAAAAATGATGGTTGAGAATATGAGACAGCAGCACAAGGCATAAAAATTGACCAATTAAATTTGTAAAAACAAACCAAAAACATAAAAAAAGTTGAAATATGGGACTTCTGGTTCCATGACGATAAAGAAGCATATTCTTCACAGATCCTCCCACTGACCACTAAAAAAAAAACTAAACATACTGCAAAACAATGAGAAAAAATAGGAAGATTCCGAAAGGTGGAAAAAAAGTAGGCGAGCTGTCTAGGAACTGCAGGACTTGAAAAATGAAACATTCAAATATTCAATCAAAAATGACTCATTATATATCAAGTGCAAGGGAAATCACAAATTGAATGAGAAAAGAAAGTCAACAGATGCCAATATGAAAATGAATCAAATGGTGTGGTTGTCTGACAAGAATTTCAAAGCAGCCATAATAATTTGCTTCCTAAATCAGTGATAAGGTCTCTTAAAACAAGTGAAAAAAATGCATGAAATGTAATCCATCACAGAAACAGTTTAAAGAAAAATCATATGATTATACTAATAGATGCAAGAAAAAAGTGTTTGGTAAAAATCAATTCATGATAAAAACTCCCTGCAAACTAGGATTATAGGATTTTTCTTTCAATTTGGTAAAGAAAATCTACAAAAACCTACAGTTAACCTCATACTCAATGGTGAAAAGCTGAATGTTCAAGATCAGACAAGGATTTCTATTCTCTCTACTCTTATTCAACACAATATCAGAACTTTTCTACCCACTGTGGTAAACCAAAGAAATAAAGACGTGCATATTGGAAGTGGGGGTAACCCAACTATTCCTATTTGCAAATGACATGAATGTCCACATAGAAAATCACATCAAAACTAAAAAACTAAACCAAACAATACCTTGGAACAATAAGTGTATTTTACAAGGTTATAGGATGTAAGACCAAAATATAAAATAACTTGCATTTGTATACACTAATTATGAACATATGACAACTGAAATAAAAACACAATACGATTTACAATTGCTCTAAAGAAGATGAAATATTCGGGTATGAATCTCACCAAAGATGTATAGAATATATATGCTGAAACTTAAAAATTTTTGATGCAATAAATCAAAGAAGACCTAAATAAGACATGCCATCTTCATGAATTAGACAACTCAACATAATAAAATCTACAAATATTTCATTAATTGACCTAAAAGTTTAATCCCTTTCCTATAAAAATTCAAGCAAAGCCTTGAATCTGGAATACATTTTAAAAATCTCCAAACTCTACAGTAAAAATCAGGCAATCTGCCTAAAAATATGCACAAAAGACATGAACAGATATTCATCAAAGAAGATATACTGATGACAATTGCCATTCAATGGTTTTACTCTTCAGCGTTAATCCCAGAGAAGTAAAGCATATGTTCACACAAAAACTTTTTCATTGATGATCACAGTAGATTTCTTTGTAATGGGCAAAAACTGGAAGAAACTTAGGTATCCTTCAGTGGACGAATAGTTGAGCAGACTTTGGGGCAAACTGTACCATCAGATACTAGTGGGCAATCAAAATGAAAACATTATTAATACATACAAAAACTTGAGAGAATCTACAGAGAATTATGGTGAGTGCAAAAAGCCAATCATTATAAGTTACCTATTGTATGATTCTATTTATATAATGAATTTAAACAGACAACATTTGAGAAATAGAGAAAACATTTGTGGTTTCCAGGTTGGAGACAGGGGGAGGAGAGAAACTGTGCAGCAGGGAGGTTGATGTGATTATCGAAAGGAAACTTGAGGAATCACTGTAAGTCTATTAAATGTAATAAAATTGTAAAGTTTCCCATGAGAGGAACTGCGTAAAGGGTACAGTGGTGTTTCTGTATTATATCTTATAACTGCATGTGACTCTACAATAATCATAATAGAAAGTTTAATTTTAAAAATATGCTGTGGCAAATTACACAAAATTCAATGATTACTATTAAAACAATCTAGAAATTAAAAAATATTAGAAACCTTTGATGGATGAATTTTTATTAGATTAACCCTAGCTGAAGAGGGCACTAGTGAACTATAAGATAGATCTGACCAAATTGTCAAGAATGCAACTCAGAGAGGAAAAATATGAGAGTTTCAGGATTGTAGAATGAGAAAGAGTCTAATGATTATCTGATTGAAACTCCAAAAGGAGAGAAGAACAAAAGTAGCACAGGGAAAATCTCTGAAGATATAATACCTGAGAACTTTTTATAACTTTGGAAAGATTCAGGAACTCCATAAACTAAAAAGAGAAATAAGTGTCATAGTGAAATTAGAAAATACCAAAGAAAATAGAATTTGCCTTCTAGGAAATCACAATTTGACTGACAGCTGAATCAATAGCAGTATTAGAACCCATATGACAGTGGAATAAAAGCTTCAAACTGCCTAGAGAAAATACCTGTTTAGAACTGCATACTCAGCAAAAATATTTTTAAGAACTATGGAAAAATAAATACAATTATATAACAGGAACAGAAATCCACAAAACCAAAAAACTAAACAGTTGGAATGAGGACATGAGGACAGTGTCATTAGAGCTCAGTTACAGATAGTAACCAAGACAGACCTGCCTTCAGGTCATATTCAGAAACTTTATTGTGAGAATAGGACAAAGCTTTTTTTTTTTTTTTTTTTTTGAGATGGAGTCTCACTCTGTCTCCCAGATTGGAGTGCAGCATGGCACGAACTTGACTCACTGCAACCTCCGCCTCCCGGGTTCAAGTGATTCTCCTGCCTCAGCCTCCCGAGTAGCTGGGATTACAGGCATACACCACCACACCTGGCTAATTTTTGTACCATTAGTAGAAACAATTTTGTACTTTTAGTAGAGACAACATTTTCATCATGTTGACCGGGCTGGTCTTGAACTCCTGACCTCAGGTGATTCGCCCACCTAGGCCTCCAAAAGTGCTGGAATTACAGGCATGAGCCACCATGCCCAGCCAGGACAAAGCTTTTGTATACAGGAGTTTAAAAAGATTTTGATGGCTGCTCCATGGAGAATGCATTAGAAAAATGCAAGAATGAATGCCAGATATCAAAAGGGATGAATACAATGTTTCAAGGAGGAAATAATGATGGCTTGAACTACAATACAGAAAAGAAAAAGGAGGATGTATTTGAGATTATGAATTTCAAAGAATTTTAGATAAATTGTCTTCTAACTTGCATATTCTACAAATAAGGAAACAGCTTTGAGTGGAAAAGTGACTTGCTTAAAAATCATAAAACCATACAATCTCATTTATATGTGGAATCAACAAAAGACAATCTCATAAAAATAAGTAGAAAGGGTCTCGTAGATATCTGACTGGAGCTCCAAAAGGAGAAAAAACAAAAGTACAATAGGGAAATCACTCTAGATATAGCACCCATGAACTTTCTATAACTTTGGAAAGACTCAGGAAGTCCATAAACTAAAAGCAAAAATAAATATTATAGTGAAATTAGAAAATACCAAAGAAAATATAAATTGCCTTCTAAAAAAATCACAATTTGACTGACAGCTGACTCAATAGCAATATCAGAACCCATAGGAGAGTGGAATAAAAGCTTCAAACAGTGTACCAAAAATACCTGTTTATAATTGGATACCCAGGAATTCTAGAAGAATGGTTACCAGAGGCGGTGGCAGAAAAGAAGGAATGGAGAAAGGGGAGATATTAATCAAAGAATACAAAGTTTCAGTTAAACTGCAGGAATATATTTTAGTGCTCTATTGACTGCATAGTGATCACAGTAACAATATGTTGTCTATTTCAAAACTGCTAAAAGAATATATTCTTTAATGTTCTCATCACAAAAAACGATGAGTTGGTAAAATGATGGGTATGGTTTTTAGTTTGACTCTATCTTCAATTTACACATAGCTGAAAACATAATATTGCATCTCATAAATATACTCAGTTATTATTGGTCAATTTAATAAGAGTTTTAAAATCACACAACTATTTAGTAGCAGAGAGAGGATAAAAATTCAGGTAACAATAATATCCTCGCTAACAACTTAGGATATTCTTGGCTACATCATGCTGAAATGAAGCAAGGATATATGCTTCTGCCTCCTGTGTTCTAAACCCTGCTGGTATTCTAAATCACTTTTGTAAAGAATTTCCCACCTTCTCTTTCTCTCTCTCTTGCCATACCCACCCTCTTTGACTGATGGCACTAGCTAGAACAATGTAGTATGACAATATTTATTTTTATGAAGAGCCATACTATTCCCCTAGTAAGTCTGATACACACACACACACACACACACACACAATGGATACACTTATATATGTAGACATATATACATACATAGTCTTCATGTTGTACTGGAGACAGTGGGAGTATAGAGGTACATTGCACCTCATCCCTGGAATCTATTAAATTAATCACCTACTCTCCCTTCCCTTTCTAACTATCATTGCTTTGGTTTAGCCTTTTTAATTCTCTGCTTCAGTCATAGAAACAGTTTGTAATTGCTCTTCCATCTTGCTTTTCTTTCCATTTTTTTTCTACATTGATATTTATAAACATAATTCCACCTCTACTAAACATCATAGTGCATATCATTCAGGAAAGACACTCTTTGTGCAAGTCACCATTTTAGCATCTCTTCTGAAAAATGCACTTATTGTAGGGTTTTTTTTTTTTTTGGTAAAGATTTTTAAAGTTCTGATTGAACAATAAATAAGATAGTTTGCAACATACCTCCTAATCAGAACACAGTGGATTGGGAAGATACTGAGGTTAAGAAAAGCTTTTCTATACTGCTACCAAAATGACTGTTACAAAATGTAAATTTAATCACATTGTATCTTGCTAAAATTTCTTTGAAAGACATCCACAGTATTTAGGGTAAGTTTCAAATTCCTTAGTGTGGTTGTCAAAATAATCTATGGTTTAAGTCTTGCCTTCCACTCTTGGGCCCACAAAACGCATTAGCCCAAGTTTTCTTGATTTCTGCCATATTGATATTTTGGGCCAATTATTTTGAGGAACTTTCCTGTGTATTATAGGACGGTTAACAGAGTCCCTGGCCTTTACTCACTTTATGTCACTAGAACTGCCCGCACCCTAGTCATGACAATTAAAAACATTTGCAGACATTGCAAATGTTTCCTGGGGAGCACCTGAGGTTCTCCTTGGTGGAGAACCACTGTGATATACAAACAACTTACATTTTTCACATAGGTTGTTATTTTCTAATTATGTTTGGTTTGGTATAGACATCACTTTTTAAGAATTAATACCCTTTATTTTTTAGGAGAATATTACCTTTCCAGAGAAATTAAGCAAGTAGTTCAGAATTCGTATATACCCGTCTCCTTCCCCATTTTGCCAGCACACATCTTGCATTAGTGTCCTACATCTCTTATAATTAATGACCCAATATTGGTACAATGTTATTTCGTGCATCCACAATTACAGTTTCATGTAGAATAGTTTTGACACCCTAAAAATCTCACCTACTCACCGCTTCCCCTCTCCGTCCAAAACCTCTGGAAATCACTGATTATTTTCCTATCTCTCTAGTTTTGCCTTTTCGAAAATGTCAGATGGGAGGAGGTGAGGACTGAAAAACAACTTATTGGGTACTATGGTCATTACCCAGGTGACAAAATAATCTGTACACGAACTCTTCACAACACACAATTTACCTATGTAACAAATCTGCACATGTATCCCTGAAAGTGAGAATGGAAAATCTAAAGTGGGAATGAAAAAAAATTTTATTTAAAAAGAAAATGTAATTTAGTATGGGAGCCTTTTCACGCTTACTCAGAAAAATACATGTAAGTTTATTTATGTCTTTCCTTGGCTTCATAGCTCATTTCCCTTTATCACCAAATAATATTTCATTTTAGAGACGTACCATAGTTTACTTATCTTTTCGTCTGTTGAAAAACATCTTGGTTGCTTTCAGATTTTTGCAATTATGTATAAAGCTGCTATAAACATTCCTGTGAAGGGTTTTGTGTGGACATAAGTTTTCAACTCAGTTGGATATATACTTAGGAGTGTTATTGCTGGATCATATGATAAGACTATGTTTAGCTTTTTAAGAAACTGCCAAACTGTCTTCCAGAGTCACATTTACATTTTGTATTCCCACTAGCAATGAATGAAGTTCTTGCTGTTCTACTTCCTCACCAGCATTGCGTATTGGAGAATTTTTGAATTATAGACATTCTAATAACCATATCATGGCATCTTATTGTTCTTATAATTTGCAATTACCTAATAACATATGATGTTTTATATATTTTCATGTATTTATTTGCCATCTGTATACCTTCTTTCATGAGGTGTCGTTCACATATTTTTCCCATTTTTAAATTGTTTCCTTATTCTTGAGTTTTAAGAGTTCCTTGTATATTTTTAATAAAATTGCTTTATCAGATATGTAATTTGCAAAAATTGTCTTTGAGGCTGTAGCATGTCTTTTTATTCTCTTAACAATATCTTTTGCACATAAGTTTTATATTTAATGTCCAAATTATCATTTTTCTTTTCTTGCATGGATTTCATTTTTGGCAGTGTATCTACAATCTCATCAGGAAACACAAGGTTACCTAGATTTTCTATGTTATCCTCTACATGTTAGTATTCATTAGTCTGTTTTATGTTGCTATAAATTAATACCTGAGACAGGGTAATTTATATTGGAAAGAGGTTTATTTTGGCTCATAGTGTGCAGACTGTACAAGAAGCATAGTGCTGGCATGTACTTCTGGTGAAGGCCTCAGGAAACTTACAATCATGGTGGAGGGGGAGCAAACATGTCACATGGCGAGGAAGGGAGCAAGAGAGAGGGGAGGAGGTGCCAGGCTCTTCTAAACAACCAGCTCACATGTGAACTAATAGAGTAAGACCTCATTCATCATGAAGGGGATGGCACCAAGCCATTCATGAGGGATACACCCAATGACCCTAACACTTTCCACTATGCTCTACCTCCAACATTGGGGATCACATTTTAACATATTTGGAGGGGACAAATATCCAAGCGATATCAATGATTTATAGTTTTGTGTCCTACATTTATTTCTATAATCTGTTTTTATTTTATTTTTTTTTTTGGTGAAACTTGTAAGGTCTCTGTATAGGTTTCTACATGTATGTATGTATACATTTGCATATGGATATCTAATTTTTCCAGCAGCACTTGTTGAAAAGACTATTTATTCTCCATCGAATTTCCTTCATTCTTTTCTCAAATATCAGTTAACTATATTTCTGTGGGTGTATTTCTTGGCTCCCTGTTGTATTCCATAGATCTAATTTTGCTATTTTTTGTCAATAACCTGCTGCCCTGATTACAGTAGCTGTATAGTAAATATTGAAGTTGGGTGGTGTCAGTCCTCCGGCTTTGTTTTTCTTCAGTATTGAGTCACCTATTTCTGGGTCTTTTTTTTTTTTTTTCTTTTTTGTGAGGTGGAGTCTCGCTCTGTCACCCAGGCTGGAGTGCAGTGGCATGATCTCAGCTCACTGGAGCCTCCACCTCCTGGGTTCAAACGATTCTCCTGCCTCAGCCTCTTGAGTAGCTGGGATTACAGGCACCCACCACCATGCCTGGCTAATTTTTTGTACTTTTAGTAGAGGCGGGGTTTCACTGTGTTGGCCAGGCTGGTTTCGAACTCCTGACTTCGTGATCCGCTCGCTTCGGCCTCCCAAAGTGCTGGGATTACACGCATGAGCCACCGTGCCCAGCACCATATAAATTTAAGAATAATTTTGTTAATATCTGAAAATAACTTGCTGAAATTTTGATTGGAATTGCATTGATTCTATAGATCAAGTTGGCATATAGATCAATATTGACATTAAAAAAATTGAATATTCCTACTATGGATATGAAACATCTTTCTATTTATTTAGATCTCCTTTGATTTTTTTAGAACTTTGTAGATTTTGTCATATACATCCTGTATATATTTTGTTAAATTTGTACTTAAGAATTTTACTTTACTATTTCACTAATCTTAGAGTAAATTGTATCGTGTTTTAAAATTCAAATTCCAATGGTTCATTGTCAGTGTATACAAAGGCAATTTAATTTTACATATTATCTTTGTATCCTGCAACCTTGCTACATTTGTTTATTAGTTCCAGGAAGCTTTTCCTTTGTTTGTTTCATTTTTGTTGTATTTTTTGTACTTTTACACAACCATGTCTCCTGTAAGAGTTTTGTTTTTCACTTCCCAGTATGAATGCCTTTTATTTTGTTTTCTTATCTACTATGTTACCTAGAGCTTTTAGTACAATTTTGAGTAGGAGTGGTAAGAGGAGACATGTTTTTATTGTTTTGGATTTTAGAAATAAGCCCTTATTTTCTCATCATTAAGTATGATGTTAGCTATAGATTTATTGTAGATATTCTTTATCAAATAGGGGAATTTCTCTCTTGTTGGCAACTGAGATTTTTCATGAAGAATGGGTGTTGAATTCTGGCAAATGCTTTTTCTGCATCAATTAATATGATAATATAATTTTTCTTCTTTAGCTTGTTGATGGGATTTATAAAATTACTGATTTTCAAATGTTCAACTAGCCTTGCATTCCTGGAATAAATCTCACTTGGTAGTGGTGTACAGTTCTTTCCATACGTTGTTGGATTAAATTTGCTAATATTTGGTTGAGGATCATTTATGATATATAATTATCTGCAGTTTTTCATTCTTATAAAGGTCAGATTTGGATATGAGGGTAATGTTAGTTTCATAGAATGAGTGGGGAAGTGGTCTTTCTGCTTGTATTTTTTGCGACAGATTTTAGAGAATTGGTATTATTTCTTTCGTAAATGTTACAATTCAGTAATGAAACTGTCTGGGAATGGTGTTTCTGCTTTAAAAGGTTATTCATTGTCCATTTAATTTCTTCAGTAAATATAAGCCTATTTGGATTATCTGTTCCTACTTACGTGAGTTTTGATAGATCATGTCTTTCAAGGAATCGGTCCGTTTTAACTAAATTACAACATTTGCGAGAATAGAGTTGTGTATAGCATTCCTTTATTATCTTTTTATTGTAAATGGGATCAGTAGTGATGATCTCTGTTTCACTACAGATGCTAGTGATTTGCATCTTCTCTTTCTCTCTCTTGTTAGTGACCTGGCTAGAAGTTCACTAATTTTATTGCTCTAAGATCCAACTTTTGCTTTCATTGATTTTTTTTTCTATTGATTTCATGTTTTCCACTTTTATCTCTGCTCTTTTATTATTTGTTTCTTCTGATTGTTTTACATTTATATAGCTTTACTTTCTCTAGTCCTAAGATGGAAGCATCAATTGTTGATTTTAGATCTCTCTTCTTTTATAATGTATGAATCAGTGCTACAAACTTACCCTCTTAGCCTGCTTTTGTTGTGTTCCACATATCTTGACATAAGTATTGTTTTCCTACTCATTTAGTTTAAAATATTTTAAACTTTCTTCTGAGACATTTTATTTGACTCATGTTATTTAAAAACGCTGTTTAATTTCTAAATATTTTATTATTTTCTAGCTATCTTTCTGTTATTGATTTCTGTGTAGTTCCATTTGAGAGCATACGTTGGTTGACTCATAACCTCTTAAATTTGTTAAGGTGTGTTTTATGGCCCAGAATGTGGTCTATCTTAGTGAATGCCCCATGGGAACATGAAAATAATGTGTATTCTGTTGTTGTTGGACAAAATCTTTTGTAAATGTCAATCAGATACAGTTGATTGATGATGATATTCAGTTCAATTGTATCCTTACAGATTTTCTGCCTGTTGGAGCTGTCAATAGCAGTTATAGAGGTGTTGAACTCTCCAACTATAATAATGAATTTTCTATTTCTCTTTCTATTGCTATCATTTTTTGCCTTATGTTCTTTGATGCTCTGTTTTTAGGTGCACACACAAAAGAACGGTTATGCCTTCTCAGGGAATTGTCCACTTTATCCTTACATAATGCCTCTTTTTATCCCTTATAATTTTTCTTGCTCTAAAATAGACTTTGTCTGAAATTAATACAGTTAATCCAGCTTTACTTTGATTATTATTAGCATGGTTTATCTTTCTCCATCCCTTTAATATATTGGTTGAATCTGTTTCACATATCTTCTGTCAAGTTTTTATTGTATGTATTTAGATCAATCATATTAAAAATGACTATTTATATAATGGGATTGGCATGTAGCTTGATTGTAACTGCTTCTTACACACTGCGCTTGTTATTTAAAAAAAAACTTTCCCTCTTTCACAGCTTTCACTTCTTTTAATTGACTATTTCATATGATTATATTATTTTCTTCTATTAATTATACTTCTTTGAAAATGTTAGGGGTTATCTCAGAGTTTGCAATATATATTGGCAACTAATCAGCGTCCACTTTGAAGTACAGTATACTGTTTCAAAGATGGTACATGAATGTACCAAATAATAGCATAGAGCCTATTTTTCACTTTTATTCTGTATAACATTGTTGTCATCCATCTTACTTATCGATAAACTATAATCACTCCATACATTATTCTTATGAATAGTTATCTATTAGATTAAGAATAAGAAAAGCAAAACATTTTATTTTACCTTCATTCATGCCTTCTCTGATACTCTTTCTTTGATAAATTCAAATTTCTGAACTGTATATTTTTATTCTCTCTGAGGAACTTGTTTTAACATGTCCTGCAAGACAGTGTTACAGGTGACAGATTCCCTGTTTCTCTTTTGTTTGTTGGTTGTTTTTTCTGAGACAGTCTTCATTTATTCTTCTCCTTTGAAGGATAATTTAACTGGATATAGAATCCTAGGTTGGTGGGGTTTTTTCTTTCCACACTTTAAATACTTAACTCAACTTTCTTCTTGTTTGCGTTGTTTCTGATCAGAGGTCCAATGTAATTCTTATTCTTATTCTTCTATAGGCAAAGCATTTATTTTCTCTGACATTTGTCAAGATTTTCTCTTTGTCTTTATTTTTCTGCAGTTTGAATATAATATGCCAGGGAATATGTCCTGCTTAGTGTTCTCTGAGCTTCTTGGATCTGTGGTTTAGTGTCTGCCATTAATTTTGGAAGAGAGCTGTTATAACATCAACAAATTTTTCTTGTTCTTTCTTCCTTTTATTATGGCAATAGGGTCACATTCGGTGACTAAGGCTGGAGTGCAGAGGCTTGATAATAGCTCACTGGAGCCTCGAACTCCTGGGCTCAATTGATTCTCCCATCCCAGCCTCCCGAGTAGCTGGGTGAGACTAGAGGAATGTGTCACCAAGCCTGGCTAATTCTATTTGCTGTATGTGCCAGGCTGGTCTCAAACTCCTTAGCTCTAACAATTCTCCCAACGTGGTCTCCACAAATTCTGGAATCACAGGTGTGAGCCACCATGCCTGGCCTCTTGTTCTTTCTTATTTCTTCTCTTTCAGATGATGCTTATGTTTGTAATTGTCCCATAATTCTTGGTTAGTCTGTTATACTTTTTAAATTATTTTCCTCTTTGTATTTTATTTCAGAAAACCTTCTTTTCCTCTTATCTTCAAGCTCATTGATTCTCTTCTCAGTTCTGTCCAGTATACTGATGAGGTCATCTTAAATCTTCTCCATTTCTATTACAGTGTTGGTATTGTTTTGTTTTTTAATTTCTAGCATTTCCTTTTGATTCTTTGTTAGAGCAGTCTTCTCTCTGTTTACATTAATTGTCTGTTCTTGAATGTTGTCTACTTTCTCTGTTAGATCCTTTAACATATTAATCCTAGCTTTTTTAAAATTCCCTACTTAGTAACTTTAAAAATCTATGTCATATCTGAGTCTAGTTCTGATGCTTACTTTGTCTCTTCCGACTTCGTTTTTTTCTTGCTTCCAGTATGCTTTACAATTTTTTGTGGAAAGCTGGACATGCTGTATTTGGTAACTGAGGTAACTTAGCCTTTGATGTGATCATTTATGTTAATGTGGCTAGGAGTGAGGGTTGTGCTTGATATTTGCTATATTGTACGTGCTAAAGGACTTAGTTTCTTCTAGTTTCTTTTTCTTTCCTTTTGTTATTGGGTTTCCCAAAGAACTTCTTCTTAATTAGAGTCTGTATCTTGTAGTTCTTTCAGTGGTAAGCCCTGTTGATGAAGTTCTAAGTATTTGGGAGTGTAGTTTTCTATAATCTCATGATTAAATCTCAGTTCTCTTAGTGGGTCTGATTCCTTTGGCAGAGACCTGAGATGCATATATCAGCCTTTCTTTTCCTTCCCCTTATGTGAAACAAGAAGGGATGATGGAGCTGAACTTTTTAATTGATATTTTTCCAGGTCAGAGAAGGCTTTGGCAAAGTATTTCTCTTGAGAGCAATTCTTCATTATAAATACTATGGACTTATTTCAAAATCATTAATTTCCCCTGTGATATTTTAAAACAATTACTTTTTCCCTTCCTCTCCCTAAAGTATGAGGGAAAGTAATTTTTCTCCAATTTTCACCATGAGAACCTAGTAGGGCTACATTTAATTATTAATACCAGTTACTTGCTCAAATGTTTTCTTCTAGGTAAGCTGATCTCACCTGTGATTCTCTATGTTTGCTTGCCGCTTTGATTTTGTGGGTAGTAGTTTACTCTGTGAATTCCATTTGTTGATTAACTTAAGAAAAGTTATTGATTAGCTTGTTTAGCTTTTTCTTGATGTGTGCATGAGAGTGATGACTTCCATGCCCTTTATATGTTGGAGTGAGTGGAAAATACAAGTCAAAAGATTTTACCATTATTTTTTATCTACAAAGTCACCCTTGAAAATTCTCCCCAAATGTCAGCTACCCTAGGAAAACCTTCCATGTCATTTTCTTCTCATTTTAATTTAGTTTGCCTGCTTCTTTGCTCTTCCATACCTACTTTTCCTAGTGTTATCACTCTCCTCTGAAATATTAGAATTGTTTCTTGGATTTCACCTAAAGGTCCTTAACGTCAGAGAAATATGTGGCATTTGTGTTTGTTTTTACAGTGATTAGCACAATATCTAGCACGTAGGACACAATTTTCTTACTCAAAGATAATAAATATTATGATGATTAGGATACATAACCTCAAGAAATTACATGTTTTAGTGGGAGCAACAGGAGCATTCACAGAAATTTTCTAGAAAATGTAAAAAGTGCCATAATGGTGAAAACAGAATAACTGCTCAGTATGCATGTGCAAAGGGAGTCAACAGGAGGGGAAAAATCATATATTTTCCAGAGGAGAAGAGAACAGAGCTGAATGTGACATAAGGGGTTACTGTGTGCCAAACAAAGCAAGGAAAGGTCACAGCATCACCAATGTTTCAGGGCAGAGAAGACATCTTGAGTAAGGGTATAAAGGTGAATGACAGGACAGTAGTATGAAGACTCACTGATCTACAATGCTGGAACATTATGAATGAGGCTGGTAAAGCTAAGAAGAGTGCCAACCAGTACCACACATCTTGATGAAATGGAAGGAAATGACATCTTCTATGAGAAAGGTTGAACAAAGTGGGGCACTTGAAGAGAACCACAAAATCTGAAAGACATGGGGGAGAATAATTATCTTTGACAAGTGAAATAAGGAACATTCATTTTTTTTTTTTTTTTTTTTTTTTTTTGAGACGGAGTCTCGCTCTGTCACCCAGGCTGGAGTGCAGTGGCCGGATCTCAGCTCACTGCAAGCTCCGCCTCCCGGGTTTACGCCATTCTCCGGCCTCAGCCTCCCGAGTAGCTGGGAC
This sequence comes from Theropithecus gelada, assembly GCF_003255815.1. Taxonomy (NCBI): domain Eukaryota; kingdom Metazoa; phylum Chordata; class Mammalia; order Primates; family Cercopithecidae; genus Theropithecus; species Theropithecus gelada. The sequence continues at coordinate 97,868,547 of NC_037670.1, forward strand.
TACAGGCACCCGCCACCTCGCCCGGCTAGTTTTTTTTTGTATTTCTTAATAGAGACGGGGTTTCACCGTGTTAGCCAGGATGGTCTCGATCTCCTGACCTCGTGATCCGCCCGTCTCGGCCTCCCAAAGTGCTGGGATTACAGGCTTGAGCCACCGCGCCCGGCCTAGGAACATTCATTTAAAATAATGAGGGACAACTTAAGGGAACAGAGAAGTATTTTCTGTAGAAGGCAATATGAAAGATGGTCTGTCTGTAGGTAAGAGGTAGACGTATGGGACACTCATATGTGTGGGAAACTCTGCACCCTACAAGAGAAATGGAGCCTGGAGCCACAATTGACATCATAAAATGACATAAGTGATAAAACCTATGATGACAGATTTCCACTACAATATTTAGCCTTGACATTGGCATCCGCTTAGTCCTACTTTGTTGAAGCTAAGGAAAGAAATATTGATGAATTTTGTGGCTGAATCTACATAACACTAAATACTTTTTATTTTAACTCCTTTAAAACCGTTCTGGCTTCTCATGTAAGCTATTAACAGCCTCCTGCGTGATCCTCCAAGTACTTGTCTCATTTTGTTCCAGCACATTCTACCTATTACCATCGGATGAATTGCCCCAACCAGTCCCCCAGTGAACTCATTCCTCTGAGGCACACTCTAAATGTTTCATTGTTGCTTGATCTAACTGCTAATGTTCTTATTGCAGGAAAGTTAAATAAATTCTGCTTACTTGATGCAAAATTATAATATTCAACAAATATGAAGTAGTTGACTGACTAAAAGAAACCACCGTAGGACTAGACTTAGAAACATTAGGAAATAGGCCTATTTGGAGATCTAGATATGCAACATATGAGGATGTTTCTTGAATTTATCACCTCCAACAGCTTTGAATGCTTTGGAAAGCTTAAATTTCCAGACAGAGAATCCATTTCATCTCATATATGTCCACTTGGCCTTGGAAACAAAGTTGCCTTTATTTATATTCCAATAAAATTTCATTCAAAGAAAAATCAAAATTTGTTACCAGAAGAAGGGCACTGGACACTGAGTAGAAGCAAACAAACTAAAACAAGTGCAAAACAACCAGAACTCAGATGTGTTTTAAACATAGTCCAAACATTTTAGATATTAGCCAGACTCCTTTTTTCTTGCATCTGCATACTGTTTTATTGACAGATAATATTCTAACATGTTATTATGTAAATGAAGTTAGAAACTCTATAACAGAGAATGGTCCATTAATTTTACTAATTGCCTTCATTTTTATTTGCACATCTTTGGTCTCCCATCTGAGATCAAATGAAACAGTGTTGTTGCAGTTTTGCTGTCCTGGATCATAGTACCCGGATGCTTTCCCTATGGCTAAGGCACTTGTGAAAACCACAGGTGGACACATACACTTTTTCAGGTGACATAGATTTGAAAAAGCCAGTCTGTTTTTTAAAGGGAAACACAGAAAAAGAAGAGATCTATCAACAGTTCCTGAATTTGTTAATTCAATTTACACTTGGGTAGTTAATAAATCATTAAACTTCAGTGACAAAGCACCAGGCATTGAACTAGTGTTGGAGCTATAGTGGGAGAAAAAACTCTGAGAATCTTGGTACTTAAAGAGCTTATATGTTAATGATATTGAAAAATGTTTAAAATAATAAATATACTGTATAATTAATTATCCTAAGCCCAATGAAAAAAAATGAGAAAATATAAATAGTTATACTACAACACCAAACTATGAAATAACTTAAGATCAACTATTTAAAATATTTTCAGCATTTGGACAGATCCTTACACAACTACGCTTATTGATACAGTGATAATTTTGGTAGTGCTTCTAATTCTATTACTTTTTTCAAAGAATTAAAGATAAGCAAATAAAATGTGGCCATTCTGTCAATGAGTTCATACTGTAATTGGAAATCACTATAAAAAATTGATAACTATAACAACATAACTTGTCTTACTACATGTATACATTGTAAGGTCAATATATATATAAAGATTAATGTATTAATGACTGTATACAGTTATTTCTTACTTTGGCATAAAGTATATGATACATACTATACATTGCATTAAATATGCATACACTTGAGATGGATTACAACATGAAAAAATGAAAGAAGGCTTGAATTTGGAGTTTAATTAGGTTATTAGATTATCACCCCCCCAGGTGATTTAAAGCTAATACAAAATATCAAAATTCCAAGCATTAGTGATATTCTATACTGATTAAACATAGATTAATCGACTACCTGTTGTATTGCCCTCACCATTCAAATTTCAAATATTGAATTTATTTGTCTCTTTAAAGTGGAGAGGCGATATAGCAGAGGTGTTAAGAATAGGAACTTTGGAGCCAGATTAGAGAGATTCAGTGCTTTTGTCATTCCCACAGACTGTATATCTTTGGATAAATTAGTTAAGTTCTTTGTACTTCTGTTCGTTCATCTGAAAATTGAAAGTAATAAGAGTATCTGCTTCATAAGATAGTTATAATAGTTAAATAAGATGTTACTTCTTGATTATATATCGTGGACTAAATCCTAACATAAAAGTATTTTTTTCTCACTAAAATGAACAATTTTGGTGGACAAAAAGGAAAACAAAAAGTTTCCATAAAAGTGTATGTCTTCTAGTCTCCTAGTATATAGGGTTCTTTCTTTCTTTTCTTTCTTTCTTTTCTTTCTTTCCTTTTCCTTCCTTCCTTCCTTCCTTCCTTCCTTCCTTCCTTCCTTCCTTCCTTCCTTCCTTCTTCCCTTCCTTCCTTTCCTTTCCTTCCTTCCCCTTTTCCTTTCCTTTCCTTTCCTTTCCTTTCCTTTCCTTTCCTTTCCTTTCCTTTCCTTTCCTTTCCTTTGCTTTCCTTTCTTTTCTTTTCGTTTTGTTTCTTTTCTCTTTTCTTTTCTTTTCTTTCTCACTGTGTCACCCAGGCTGAAGTAAAATGATGCAATCTCGGCTCACTGCAACCTCCACCTCCCGGGTTCAAGCGATTCTCCAGCCTTAGCCTCCCGAATAGCTAGGGACTACACTAGTCACTAGTCCCAAGTAGTTGGGACTACAGGCATGAACCACCATGCCCAACTAAGTTTTTGTATTTTTAGTGGAGACAAGGTTTCACCATATTGGCCAGGCTGGTCTTGAACTCCTGACCTCAAGGGATCCACCTGCCTCGGCCTCCCAAAGTGCTGGGATTACAAGTGTGAGCCACCGTGCCCAGCTAATACATGGTTTTGATTATTTAAAGCATCATTAAGACATAATGTCACAAGATTATCCCAATGGAACATAATTTTCCCCTCCTAATTTTGATGTCAGTTTCTATTGATGTAAAAATACATATTATGTGCTAATGTTTTATTAAAAAAACTATTCAACCTCCAAAGCCATTATTAGATAAATCACCCAGGACAAATATGGTTTCTGAATTCAGGTCATCCCAATTGAGGAATAAAGTGACTCATTTTTAAATATATATTTAATCCTTGTTTCAATTATGCAATGTATTCTGATTTTGCAATCTGACATGTGATAAAGGCCATTTGCAGATTTAATTTTTTTTTTTTTTTTTTTTTTTTTTTTTTTTTTTTTTTTTTTTTTTTGAGACGGAGTCTTGCTCTGTCACCCAGGCTGGAGTGCAGTGGCGCAATCCCGGCTCACTGCAAGCTCCGCCTCCCGGGTTCACGCCATTCTCCTGCCTCAGCCTCCCGAGTAGCTGGGACTACAGGCGCCCGCCACTGCGCCCGGCTAATTTTTTCTATTTTTAGTAGAGACGGGGTTTCACCATGGTCTCGATCTCCTGACCTTGTGATCCACCCGCCTCGGCCTCCCAAAGTGCTGGGATTACAGGCGTGAGCCACCGCGCCCGGCGATTTAAATTTTTATACTAGCCAAGAAACCTCAATTTTAAACATTGGGCTAGGTATAACGATTTTAAACATGTTAAATGAAAAACAATTTTATTTACATCTCTATGAATTATTAAAGTGCTTCTTAGCAACACCCTAAAAAGACCTATGAAGCTAAATCTCAATAGTGCTTGCATAATATTGATATTCATAAGAGTAAAGAGGCTATTAAAAGCATATAAGAATGATTAGTAAAAGGCAACATTGCACAAAACACCCCCTCTTTCAGCATGTCTTTCTTTATGCTGAGTTTTTTTTGAGAATCTGACATTTTAAAACATGGTTAAAATATAAAGACATTATTCACTGTAGGATGAAACCAATTGGCTTTAATAGACATAGCTGTGTGAGCTGCACAGTACATACATGATTAAGTTTTTCTTCTTCAATTCTTCAAGTTGGATGCAGGGAATGTACAATAGAAAGTCATCACTAAAAACATAAGAGTTCAATTTTAAGGACATTTAATTGAGGCTTAGAATGAGCCTTTCTATTTTACAAATACATTTTATTATTTTAATATCCGTATTTATCTTCCAGCCAGTCATAGACTGAGAAGGTTAATTGAAGAAATGCATCCTCACTTTTTCAAACTAACTTCAAGGACAAATACCACACAGATGGCTGATTTACAACAGTGAAGATAATGATAATGAATTTTGTTATTAAGTTTCCACAATTATATAGCATCTGTTTTTTCAACAAAGTGCTTTGTTAAAGTCACCCCAAAACCAGTCTATATGTATATGCATTTTGATGCATACTGTGTGAGGCTATCATTACTGTTACAAATTTTTCCACTCTTCCTTTAAAGTTATCTGTCTATATAGAAGTTACAGAAATGTAATATTTCATTTAATAAAAAATAACTTTAAGGTTAAATCACATATAAGATATAGAAAGCTATTCAAACCCTCCCCAACTCTGCCAAAAAAATCTGCTTTTATCTTAAGGCATTCTTCTCTAAATTGTAAACAATATAATTGTAAACAGATTTAATCATTCAGATGGCTTAAAGCTAATGTATTTATTTGCTTGCAACTTATAGCATGGTGTTTTAAAGATTTAGCTATTAGATGAAGGTTATCTGTTTTCTTTCAAAACTGACATTTAAAATGATTATTTGATTCAAGTCCATATCAATGCAACTGAAAATCTTTTGTGTGCCTTCTGTGTGCAGGGCTCTGTGTAAATATGAATATAATTTGGCCTGTAAGTCTAATGTAGAGACACATAAATTACCTCCAGAGTATTAGGAAGAATGATGGGATATTGTTCAAGGGTTAGAGTGGGTATAGAAGAACTAGTTAAATAGGCATATGCAGTTTCTCAAAAAATAAAATAAAATAAAAAATCACAACAATATGTATGCCTTCTCTTTTTTTAAACCATTGTTCTAAACAATAAAGTGAGGTCATGCAATATAAAACATGGACATTTTCAGGAACACTGTGTAGATGACCATTGCTAAATCAATCATAGTTTACTCCACATCCATCACTGAGACAGCCAAATAAATGGCTGGGCTATATTACAGCCTGCTAATTTTCCACATAAAATTTCAGTTGGACAACTACAATTTCTCTGTCATAGAATTTCTATGCTGTACTTTAAATCGTGTTTTGCTGCATTTTCTGTGATTCCTTAATTATGCGTCCAGCTTAGGACTTCACACATTGTGGGTGCCTCAGAAAGTTTGACTGAATATCTTCTTCACTAATTCATATTATGTATCATTGCTCAGACCACTTTATAATACCAGGTACCTTCACTGAAGCAGAGGAAGAATTCGCTTTCTGATTTAAAAAATTTCCTACTAGGTCAACAATAAGCTTGTTGCCCCTAAGAATCATTCAGATTCTGCCATCACCATTCAATTACATTTTATGTATAAAGAAATAAGAATAATTTGAAAGTCATATACTTAAATATTAACTTCAGAAATTATGCTTTCAATGAAGATAGGGTACACAGTTATGAAAACCATTACACCTGTGCACGTGTGTGTGTTCATGCACGTATACATGTAAGTGCACATGCAGAACGCTACCAGGCACTGTGCTATGTGCTTCACACATGACACGTTATTTGATTCTCTCAACCACTCTGTGGGGTAGGTCCTATAGGCATCCTCATTTTATAGGTGAGGAAACTAAGGTGTAGAAAAAATTATTTTCCCAAGGTCATAGAGCCAGTAATTGACCTAGCTGGGAATTGAAGCAGGTCTGTTTTGTGACAATGCCAGGAAGTCCAGTGGAAAGACCTGTAAATGGCCTGCCCAGAAATAAGTGACGGTGATCTACTTTGTTAGTTTCCTCTCCTGTAAAAGAGGATAATTGGACCCAAAGAGATCCGAAGGCCTATCAAATCCCATATTTTATGATCATTATTCTTTTCAAGGGGAGCGCAATATCATGTCTTTTCTGAATCTCTCCTAGCCTTCCAGTTTATGTCCCACTGATTCATTGATTTAAAACCAGTGGAAAAGTTCCCATATGACACTTTGCTAAATTTAGGAAGTAGCTCTCCTCTCATCATTAAAGCCAAAGTTGGTGAGGATTTAAATTATTGAGCAATTTAATTTTTTTGGAAGATAAAATACTCATATAAAAAATTAAAGTGAGAATACCTTTATTTATGGGATTGTATATTCTTTAAAAGACAAAGCTATATCCTATTGAACTATGTTTCTTTTCCCAATGCTTTGCAGATAATAGATGTTTAATAAATGTTTGTTAAATAAAATTAACATGACAAAGTAATTTTTAAGCACCAGTTTACATAAAGTGCTGTGATTAAAGATGGATTTCTGGAGGCCGAGTACAGTGGCTCATACCTGTAATCCCAGCACTTTGGGAGACCGAGGTTGGTGGATCACAAGGTCAGGAGTTCGAGACCAGCCTGGCCAACAAGGTGAAACCCTGTCTCCACTAAAATACAAAAATTAGCTGGGCATGGTGGCATGCGCTTGTAATCCCAGTTATTTGGGAGGCTGAGGCATGAGAATCGCTAGAACCCGGGAGGCGGAGGTTGTGGTGAGCTGAGATCATGCCATTGCACTCCAGCCTGGGTGACAGTGTGAGACTCCATCTCAAAAAAACAAAACAAAAACAAAAATGATAGATTTCTATCTAATTTCAATAACTTCTGATACTTTACAATTTAAGCTCTATCTCTCATAATTTATTTTGTTTGTTTAAGAATTACTTTATTAAGAGTGATGAAAGGTAAATGAAAGTTGTCTTGCTTGTAATCCTTGATATATGACTAACATTTTAGGAGCAAGCACACATAAATGTGTAACAATCTGTTTTTTTTTAAGGCTCTAGTCCAGTAATCACAAGACTAGGTAGGGATATAAAAGTCAAAGGGGAGTAGAGAGCTGTGCATTTCTTAGGGATTAAATAGGACCTTGAAAATGGTCAGGAAATTAGATTCTAGATAACTTTATTGATTGAATCTGTATAGTAGAAAATTCATTTTGGAGGAATCTTAAGGACAGGCATTATTGTGCAGTTTTGTGGAGCCTGTGAGTGATAGACATGAAAGGACACTTGGAAACCCTGAGAAGTGCATCACATCCTTAAAGTGCCAGTTATTTAGCAGCAGAAAAAAAGACAAAAAGAATTCAAACACCCTTATTTCCAGCTCACTTATCTTCCCAATGCCCTGCACTCATAGATTAATTCATTCACTCACTTATTCCAAAGTTATTTTACTGTGCACATACCACTTTCTAAGCAGTTTAATAGATGCTAGAGACACATGGATGAACTAAGCAAACATAGCTTGCTTCTACTGTTGTACAGTTTGCAAACTTTTGGGTTCTTTTCAGTAAAAGAGTGTCATTAAAGTACAGAATTTAATTTGGGAATACTTGTTTTGATGATGAAGGAGATGTAGATGAAAATTAATATGATTCCTTTCTATGTATTTTCACAAACTGATGATTATGTTGACAAATGAGTGTTCATAGAGCAAGTTCATTTTTCTCTTACTTATGTTTTAGATTGATGAATGATGAACAGATTCCCATGAAGTTTCTGATAATATAGTGATGGGAGCAGAGAGGCATCTTGGAGAAATGGGCACAGTGTTGTAAGGGAGTGATTTGTAAGTTTTCCCACAAAATGGAAAATCTTGAGTTATGAGTCAGGAATAAAATTCAGTCATCAATCCTTAACTGAAAATTTTCTTCCTCTGTTACCAAATCTTGTAGTTTTAAGAGAGTGTTTTTTGTTTTTTTTTTTTTTTTTTTTAAGGGAAATTTTAGTAATGCTATAAGGGGGTGGGGGGGGGGGGGGAAACTAACAAGATAGATGCTAAATACTCACTACCAATTATTTTAACATGCTGTGGCTCTTCCATCTCTACCCAGACCAGATGTTTAGACTCCTTATTTAGAATGAAGATAGCTAATAAATTATGTCTCTCAATAATGTTTAAAGTGTTAGTGCTCTTCCTAAATATTATTTAATTTCAAAATAGGAGTAAAGGTAAAAACAAAAAACAATAACCAAAAAATCAAAAAGAAAACCCTGCTAATCTATAAATGGTAAGATCCTGCTAGTTCTAGTAAGGAATGAATGTGTGGAGCAGGGTAAGTTTAAATTTGTACCATTTGTGGATAAAGTTGGCCTTTTGTATCAAAATGTATTTCTATGTGCTAGAGACTTCTTTTGCCTACTTCCTTACACTGCAGTGTACACAGGTATAAAACAGGTACTCTTTAGACTTAATAATATTAAGTGTGTGATATAATAATTATTTAATGGACAGACAACAAATGAAGAGAAAAAATAACAGCTATTTGGCATCATGTTTAATTAGAATTTTGACGTCAAAAAATTCTGGATACTCTTTGCATTTAAGGTATTATATGATTTTTTTAAAAAAAATTAGGCTCTGATAAAATCTGTTAAAATTGAAGTTAGACTGGCTTTGGCAAATTGATATTTATTGGATAATTAATAAATGCTTTGCTCATTAACTGGTCTTTGTTTAGCTAAAGGCAGTAATTTTCTAATATAAACACATCAGGAAAAGATATATTATTTAATCCTTTTGGGTTCTTTTCTTCCTTCTGGGTCTTTTCTTATACTTTCTTTTTTTCTGTGTTCCCCTATGTTTAATTTAACCCTGATTACACAAGCCCTAACAACTGGGAAAAAATATGGCCAATATGAAAAGTACTCAGAGGCAGAAATAATTAAAGGTGTGCATTACAAATGAAATCAAAAGGAATTAAGTTTATTTTTAGCTCAGACAACTGGAGGCTGAAAGTGGATTAAAAGTACTATTCAATTAAGCGGAGTGTGTGTGTATGTATTTAGAAGGGGTTGTTCGTGATTACTCAATCTACAGAATAAGAAAGAGAAGACAGATTATTACCACAGCAAATGTTACTAGTAATTAAGAAGTATTCTATTCTTTGGGGGATTTGAGAACGTCTTCCATTTCTTAGTTCTGCTGAATGTCATATTTTTTATGAGAATATGTTGGAGATTAATGAGAGCAGCCAATAAGGAGAGCAAATGAAAGTTAATAGAAAACAGAAACAAGTTGGTTTTACCAGAGTCTGTAGCTGAAGAAGAGATGTTAATGCATTGAAATAACTGAGAATATTATATAGGTAAGTTAAGAGCAACCAAGGGACTTCTCTGTCAAGATACCCTGTGTGTAACTTGGCAAGCATATTGCTTAATAACTGTCTGGTTTGTACACAGTCCACAAAAATTTTGATTATTGACTAACTTACATTTTTCTTACCCTAATACACTATTTTACACACATGGCTCAAAATTGTTAATTTTATCTGTGCCCTGATTGGTTACACATACATAGAGTTTCCCTCAATATTTAACCGCCTTTCTACTTCATCCATCCTCCAGTCACCTGCTCCGAGGTTACCAAGCCAGAATGCAGCAAGAACGTCTGCAGCTGCTACAATTGGTAGAAGTGGGTTAGGCAGATGGTTGCTGAACAATGACCCATCAAGGACTATAGTTGTAGAAAGGAGAGGGGAGACAGGTATCATATTTCCTGCCTGAGATGTATACTGAGTGGTAGTAATTGCAGTGAATCCAGCTCACTGTCTCAACAGCCACTCACCTGCACCGTCTCCTCCCCTGTTATAACTGGACCAGCAGTTAAACAGCTGTATAGCCTTGTCTCCCTGTCTCGTTTTCCCCTGAGCTCCATCAGCAAGAGTAGCAACAGCAGCTGGAGAAGCGGCAGCCAGAGATAGGCAGGGCTGGTTCTCGCAGCCGCGCAAATCGCCTCCTCCTCAACACACACACACACACACACACACACACACACACACACAGCACAGACTTCCGATATCAACGCGTCTTGACATAAATCAAGGACTAAGAGAGACTAAAGAAGAGCGTTAGTCATGGACAACAGGTATTTCATCTCTGACAAATTGTTTCCTTCAGCTGCTTACTGATTTGGAAATATCAAAAATAATCATTTGTGATAGCTAGCTTGAGTGGGAGACTGGAGGACTGGGGGGTGGCCGCGATAGAGGAGCGGGGATGAAGTGGGAGGAGTGAGAGGTGGGGAAGGGGGACGCCAAAGATGACTTTCAGGCTCCGGAAACCTACGTCTTTCAGCCTCCGCTGTTTTTGAGTTGCAAATGATCAGAGAAGGGTGAACTGCAGGCAGCCTGTGTTGCTGCCTGGAAGTAGATTTCCATCTTTCAGACACTAGTTCCAATGGGCCGGGTGTTCTGGAAGGGGGTGGCAGTGGAGAGGAGGATGCTGTGAGCAGAGTTCTTGAAGCTCCACTCCTCTGGGGAAGCCGAGCTGTGTGGGAGCCTTCTTACTGTGCGGGAAGCATGTGAATTGGAAAGGATCCTGAGAGCTGGCTAGTCCCAGTTCCTCTCCGGAAAAGCAGTGGCTCTCGCTTCAGAGATGCGCCCAGCTTTCGCCTGCATCACACTGCAGTAAGTTAAACTGGACATGGTTGGCAAATTGAGTGGTTTCTGGGTATGTGGTGCGGGGGAAGGGAAGCTGAGAAGAAATGGGGAGGAAAGTTAGAGAAGCATAGCTTTGAATTCTCCGTGAAATGTTAAATCGGTTCGTCTCCCTGACTCCTGTCCTAGTTATGCTATAGTAGGGGTGCTCTGTGATTTGCAGGCGGATGCCGCTTGTGTATTAGCTATGCAGAAAGTGCCCTGTCCATTGTGATTTTAGGCAACACAACTGGTAAATGTTTTCTAAATTTAATTCCAAGAGTGGTCTCCTCAAAGTTACCAATGAGATAGCAGCTTGTCTTTTCAAAAGGTAATTCATAAAGAGGTTGGCTTAGACTTTCAAATGCCCTAGTTAATTGTTACAAGTTCCAGTCCAGATTTATTCCTAATCTGTGAACTAAACAAGCAAGCAAGCAAACAAAAGTCTTTGATTTACCTTATCACATTAAAATAAAATGTGAAGTAGGTCTCTAGATAACTGCTAGGCAACAGCCTAGGCCACACTGATGATATGATAAACATTCAAATACTATTTAGTGAGTGTCACATGGAGGGTTCCCTCAATTTCTTCCTGCTGTAATAATCTCCTCCACTTGCTGAACAGTTTCTTTCTTGTGATTTCAAAGTGGAGGTTTTTACATAGATGGCTCTATACTTAGAAACTAAGCAGCATTGTGTTCACTGGCAGAAAATGAAGGCTTAAAACTTTTAAAAAACAACTTCAACTGGTTGCTCAAATTGCAGATAACCAACTCTTCTAAAAACAGGTCAGCAAGGACCAGTCCATTGTAAAGCAAATGACCGAATAAACATGAATGCAAGCAGAATACTGAAGGTCTTTTCTAGAAAAGAGATCAGAAATAATTAATCTAAAAATGTTGGGGTACCTAACCAGGTCCTGACGCATTCACCAGATTTTTATAGTGGTTGTGAGTGGTGGGGAATCCCTCAAGCAGAAAGGAGATATTACACAAAAAAGTTAGACTTAGTTAGATGATCATTGGAGAAAACACTGTATTAGTACATTTTTCTCCAATAAAAATTATTGACAAAACAGAAATTACCTAAAAGAGAATGTAGGATTTTAATCTGGATACGTCCATAGGCTAGCATAAATTCCACAGGATAAGAAGGCTTCAAATTTTATGAAATAACAATTGTGAAAAGCAAAGTAATTCTAAAATAATCTGTCCTTAGAAAAATAGGTAACTAAGGACTACTCTTATCCTATAATTTCAGTTTTAAATTGTGCTACTCTTTCTCTAATCCCCCAAATTTCATGCTTTTACCAAAAATAAAACATGTCAAGAATGTCTTTGGAATTGTGTTGGCTAATTTTCTACTCATCATGAGGATCTCTAGGTATAAAGGCTTACTTAATATTTTTTGGCATTGTTGGAAAACCCAATTTGTTATACGTGATCCATTCCACACACATACATAGTAGCCCTGTGCATAAAGTCTACATGTGACTTTGTGAATCACTGAGTAAAATATAATTCAGGAAATATATTTGCTACAATAGTGCATACATGAGGGTGATTAAATTTTTTTAACACCAATGAGAAAGAGAACGAAAAAGTCTATATGAAGAATAGAAGAATATGGTTGGAAGAAATTTGCAAGCAGTTCCCTAACACTCTAGAGTCAACTATTATTAACTGAAACCTGTATGTAGCTAAAGAGAAGGAAAATTAGGTTAAGATCACTGATGAAAATTTGACAAAATTTTTTAAAATATAGAAACTTATGTAGTTGGAGTTGAGTGGTGGCAATGCCTTTGCTTCATGCTTTCTTGTCCTACTGGTAAGCAAAGCTCCTGTTTTGACTGAGAAGAAGATTATCAAAATCATTTGTATAATAAAACAATTATTTAAATTGTTTTAACAATTTAAGTTAAAACCATTGGTAAGTTTTGCTGGGATAGTATCTGAACTAGTATCCTATGACTGATGCTTTTTCTTGCACACTATTGAAAGAAGGGAGAGTCGTAGCCAGATAAGCCAGATGAAGATAGCTGCTGATCACGAAATCTAATTCTGTCTACTAATAATGACTGTGATGTGATGGATAGACTTGAAATGACATTTTAAGATGATCCTCTCCTGGATGCCACTTCTAGCTGCCTTCAGGAACAGAGCTGTATTTATATATGCACAATGCTGTTGCAGTATCCTCTAAAGAGTAATACCTCTAGCTGGGAAGCACTTGCCCAGAGCAAACTCTAGGAAAAATTGTGAGGAAGCCTATTCCTATTGCCCCTCTCCCAGCAATAGCATTTTCTTTCTCTTGTAAAACACCAGTGCAAATTCTGACCAAGTGAGTCACGTATGGTATGTCCCAATACCACAGTCAATATCTTGGGTATTTACTATGAAGTAGGTTCAACTACTTGATAGCCCTGGATTATTTCCTCATATGCTTTGTTCATCACACAATGAATGAGTAGTGGACGGTTATTTTGAGTGTGGCATTTTCACATACTGGGTCAAGAGCTTTACATATGCCTTCTCATTTATGGTATAACAGCTACAGGAGGGAGATGGCATTTTCTCCCCTTTAGAAAAAACTCAAACTCAGAGGGAATAAACAAATTTCTGAAAGCAACATATTTAGTGAATGCTGGGTTAGAATTAACCACTCAGTGTGACTAACTCTAATTCTTAATTGTTTTACTTCTTTAAAAAAAATTAAAATTGTACTCCATTATGGATCGGGGTGGGGTTGAGCATATTGTTTTGTGGATGCCGTGGGTGGGTAGTTCTTGAGTGGTCTTCTTTCTCTGATGATACCCAACCTTGGATCCACCTAAACTGAAATCCACCTGCATTGACCCCAGATCCAAACTTGGCACACTCACCATTCCAATTTCAGGCTCTGCTTTGGCTACACAAACTCTGAAAATGAACATGGGGACATTGCCAGGAAGGAAGATAATGCAGTTAATATGGGAAGAGAAAAGTTGGAAGACCTGAACACAGACAGGTATAAAAAGAAAATAAGGGAATCATATAGTGGAAGGCTGGTCCAAAAATATGTCCATATTCTTTGTCCTGAGGGACACTAAATAACAAACTCTTTGGATTGTGTGTGGGGTAGAGATCTTTAGTCACAGATAAAGTGCAGACTCAAAACATCTCTTTAAATAGTTGTAAGGTCTTATTACAAAAATTAGATTATGCTTGTCATCAGATAATCTCCTTTATATACTCCTTTTAAAAGTGGAAAAACAATGATTCAAAGAAAAGTGGGGGAGAAAGGCCAGATGCTGACTGAAGAGGTAAAAAAGTAATTGGAAATATCACTGGTTCTTGCATAATCACTTTCTGAAAACGTGCCAGGAAGCAAAAGGCCATCTTTAACTGGTGAGGATAAAAACAAAATGGTTCATTTAGGTAAAATGTGAAGTGTTACAGAGACTAACATGATTACTGTCACTTGTCTTCTTATCACAGAAGACAAACACTAACAAAGAATAAAGTGAAAATGTTATGGGCGTAGAGCCAAACAATATTTTAAGATTGGTCTTTCTCAGCATGCTAAATTTAAACAGCCGAAATTCTTTTTTAAGGATTTTCTGAGTCAACAATTTGAAATGAAGGATTTGCCTTTTAGCAGGGAATTTGTATTGCATTGTGAATTTGAAACACAATGTCCTCAGTCAGTTATTTTTGATTGGCAATATGCCGATCACTATAGATGCAAGGAGCACAAAAGCTGTTACCTCCAAAATCAGAGAAGAAATGGACACGCTTCATAAACTAACTTGATGCTCCTGAGTTATTGTCAGATGTGTACGTGGTGACAGGGCTTTGCAAATACATTCACATTGTTGGCCCTGATTCATTCTCTTGTTATTTGTGACACTTCAGGTTAGGATTGGGAATAGAGTTAGTTTTCAGGGTTGATTTTTGAATGTGGTGCTAAAATCAGCTCTCTTGCCCATTGGCTCTCTTCTTCTTCTAGTTTAAAAATAATGATAGTAACTTTCATTGAGTGCTTACTACATGGCATTTGCCTTTATAAATATCTTGGATATTTAATCTTGATCATACCCTTTTGGGATAATTTTATTATTATCCTCATTCCCATTTTATAAAAGAGCAAACTGAAGGACAACAGGGTTAAGTGACTTGTCACAGTTACAAACTGGTAGGAATAGAGCCAGGGTTTGAACTCAGGCAGTCTAGCTCTGGAGACCACTCTTCTAACCAAAAGGCTCTAAATTCACTATTAACTACCACTGGCTTATTATAACCCTCCACAGTTCACACAATGTTGCACCTTCTTTGTCTCTGCTTACATATGCCTCTTTGTAATTTACTTTTGGACACCCAAACTCCTCTGCCCTCTCTCCATGCTAATGTGTTTCATTTGATAATGTGTCTTTGTCCTTTAATCTCCTACTCTAGTATCATGACACTTTGAGGTATCTAGTTGGTTTCTGCCACGGACCCAACAGTTTTTCTATGTGGTTCCACTGAAACTTGTGCTTGCCTTTATTATTGAATATGCCACGGAGAATTGAAATAATCTGTTTTCTACATTGAGGAAGGGGTTCAAACTTATTTATCTTTGAAAGTTTAGTGCTTAACACAGTGTCTAATATAATATTGGAGCTTAATAAACACTTCTTTTTAATAACTGTATTATTATAGGCTCTAATTCTATCCACTGAAGGAATAGGTAGTCCCACTTCTACAATATTTAGCCTTTGCCCCCTGCCCACCAAAGACAAGAGAATTAGCTTTCAAATAAAAACTATGATGTCTGATAGCAAGTGTGTATTTTAATAAGTAGAAGTCATGATTAGCATAAAATTACTCAGAACACATTTATTACCTTCTATGGTATTATATATTTAGAATACATGGGGCAATATTTTGGAATATGACAGATAAAATATTTATTTCCAGATCATAAAATCAAAATTTTTACTGGTACATATTTTCTGGTTTCAGGTTATTAACATATCTTCAGAGGGGGGAAAAACCCAAATAGTAGAATAAGTGGCTCATCAAAGATGTTTTGCTCTTGTGGGACAATAATGTGAAGTTGTGAAAAGGTGATTTTTAATTGTTTCTTAAACTCTTATTTCCCTTGAGGAAAAACACACTGATTTTAATTCAGTCATAGCTCATAAATTGTGAATCATATCTGCAAGTAGACATTCAAGACTTCACTACCACTAGAGAAAAGTGATGGTTGATGGTGGGAAAATCAATCCAGAAACCCCGTCCTACAAATTATCAGGTTATGTGATCATTCAAATTCTATTTTTAAATGTTTTTATACATTTATTTCATTTACTATTCTAATATTGTATCTATGTGAACTGTATAACACATAGGGCTTTCCAAATACATTTCTTTTTTTAAAGTACCATCTTAGGTCAAACTATTCTATTTTAGTCTTCTTTCTAATCCACATGAATCAGTTATCGAATAATCAGGGGAAGGGCAGATGGGATGAGAATTGCATAGCTATTTAAAATGTCTTTAGAGTTCCATCAATAGAGTAATCTCGGAATGAGTTTCCCCCAGTGAGGCAGCTGGGCTGTGCTTTATAATACACATTTTTTTTTAGAATCCCAAGTTGTGTATTGTGTTTTGATTGTTCATAATGAGATGGAATTGTGAATAAGGGTATGGAGAAGTCAACTCCATATATAATTTCTCAGTGTGAAAAGAAGCTTTGTTGAGTTTCATCATTTTCTTAGGTTTGACTTGAAACTTAGTTTCTGCATTCAAACTGTCTGGATGTAAAATCCTTACTTTTTGGATGAATTTAAGGAAGTAACTTAAATTCTATGCTTTAGACTTCTCCTTGTAAGACAGTGATAATGAAAATGCAATCCATTTCATAGAATTAAATGATTTAATCATGGATGTAAGGGGCTTAAACAGAATACACATAATAAACACTAAAAAGTATTAGCTATTATTTCCAACTTACTTGGAATATTGTCTCAGAGAAAAAATATCAGTAGTAAAGAAAATGTTCTAAATAAAATCTAAATCTAAAAATATTTCTTAGTTTTATATTAATAAAATATTGAGGCTACAAAATTTATTAAATATTATTATAAACACTTTGTAAGATTTCATTACTTACCATTGTGCCCCAAATGTTCTTATTAAACTATAAAAAGTGGTAACTATTAACATACATAAGTTAACCCACACACATAAACTACCCAGAAGAATAGCTGGCATGCAATTAGTCCTCAGAAATTTTAACTCCCTTTCTCTTACCTAAAATGATGATGAAAGGTCTTTCATTCTTTCTTCTCTGATCTTCTTAAAACATAGTTATAGCTGGCCGGGCGCGGTGGCTCAAGCCTGTAATCCCAGCACTTTGGGAGGCCGAGACGGGTGGATCACGAGGTCAGGAGATCGAGACCATCCTGGCTAACACGGTGAAACCCCATCTCTACTAAAAAATACAAAAAAAAAAAAAAACTAGCCGGGCGAAGTGGCGGGTGCCTGTAGTCCCAGCTACTCGGGAGGCTGAGGCAGGAGAATGGCGTGAACCCGAGAGGAGGAGCTTGCAGTGAGCTGAGATCCGGCCACTGCACTCCAGCCTGGGTGACAGAGCAAGACTCCGTCTCAAAAAAAAAAAAAAAAAAAAAAAAAAAAACATAGTTATGGCTATCATCATTTAATATACAAAAGGATATTCTGTTTTGCTCTATATTGACTACTCCGCTATTTGTACCTAAGCATGTTTGGGAAACATGACCTCTGATGTGAGGAAACCTATTAGTTTCTAGATCAAACTCCCTTTGGATTATATGAACTGGAAAGGAGGAAGAAACAGAGGTGCTATAGAAAAACATAACAAGATCCTTGACCTGAAAACAAAACTTCAGGCAGAAAAGATGAGTTTGTAGTTTATTCAGTAACTTATTTTGCTGAGACAGAAAATATAAGGAAGTGTTTCTTGTTTGGCTCTTAACCAAGGAATCTGTTTGTTGGTTCCTTAATGAAAAGAAATAAGGGCTGGGGAATTCTCACTTGTCTTGCCTTTCCTAGTGTGTATGATGGAGATTGTCAGTAATACTCAGCTAGTTCTGGGAAGTCTAAGATTCATATAGAGATATGAAAACTATGCCGTAGGAGACAGAAGTACTTACTTATACCACAGCCCTGTATCCTATTCATCCTTCAGTCATTGATGGGCTACTCTGTCAAGCATTCTGCCAGGATCGGTGAAAGAAGAGGAATGGGTGGAAAAGTTCTCACAGTACTAAAGAGTTACACTTTGGTGGAAGACAGATGTGAATAGACCTAAACAAGGAAACAAGTGCATACTTTGTTGTGGTGATAGTGCTGTGAAAGGAACAAAGAGCTGTTGTTGAGATGAGCAAAAGATTCTATTTACACAATAGGAATAATATAATTAATAGGAGAACAAGCTGGTTTCTGGAGGCATAAGAACCACTCCTGCCCCACCCGCAAACCCCCATTATGCCTTGTTTTCATTGTAGACCTTGTCTGTCTTGTGGACAGTGAGTGTAAGAGGTGAAAGTGAGTAGAAGAGGCTTAAACACCTGAAATAATTTTTAAGACCAAAACAGATGAACTCATAGTGAATCAGAATTTTAGAATTATTAAACAAAACATTTTCATTCTGTCAAAAACATAACTCCCACATTGCTTTTCCTGTTACCTGTATATTATAGGATTATTCAGCTTTGGACAGCTTTTAAAGATTAGAAAAATGCAAGTATTTAATGTTGCTTAGTAACTTCTCTTGCCTGTCATTTTGGGTTGCACATAAACAACTTGTAACTTCCCCACACTTGTCCCAAATAGAAAAAGAGCACAACAAGCTGATGAGTCATTTTGCTATCATGTTGTTCTTAATGAGAATTCTGATTACTAGAAGGGGTGCTCTATTGTTATATAATGTTGTTTGTCATGATATATATTAAAAGTTCCTATTTGGCAAATAGAGATTTCTTCTTTGTTACACATTGAAGATAACATAGCATAAAAGCCATTTAGGGGAAGACTGTCGTTTTACATTGTGATTTTGAATGTACTCTATCCAAACTACTAGACAACATGTTCTGAAAGTAAAGTGATAAGGTTTTTGAGCTTGAAGTGGAAATTTTGTTTTAGAGCTATTAATGCTTTTTTTGTTCAAGCTACCTGCATAACTGCATGGTGGTACATTTGGTGCTTAGGCAATTATATTAGCAAAAAGATAATATCAAAAGTGAAAGAGCACTTTCAGTAAACAAAACAAAACAATGACTTGAATGTGGCTGTAATTATATTGCTATTCTTTATGGCTAGGCAATGTGAATTAGTGACTTTGTAGAAAACAAAACACAAAAAGAATATGTTAGATTTGATGTATTTGTCAATATATAGCAGTGCCATGTTGATAAAAAATTTTTCTCCACTAAGAAGTTTCAAAGTTATATTAAAGAAATTAGAGCCTGTATCTTGTCATCATGGAGCATCTGGATCAAAGAGAAGGTGCCATCCTCTCTGGTTCTTTAATATGTGTTTTGCTGATCCTCATGAGTTAAAATTCAAACTACGTTAAGAGATAAAGAAAGACTGTTTGAGGAATGCTAATACATATGTTAAAAGAGGAAAGGAGAAAGACATCTTCCTTATTTAAATATTAAATAAAGTTGAACAGTTTTTTATTTTAAGAACTTCTTATAGTCCTTCACATGTGAATCAGCATCTCTAAAACAGAATTTAGTATAAACTTCCCTGGCCTTATTTAACCACAGAATCCATCCTTCTGGGAGCATCTATTAATATATATTTGAAAACCCTGGAGCACATTTTAGGAAGTACTGGTCTATTGGCATTTAAATGTTCACTTAAAAGTTTTGAGCACCTACCAGACATCAGAGTAGTAGATTCTGGAAGAAAATTATGAATAGAAGCTGATTTTGACATTATGGAGATCCTATACTGGGAGTTGGAGGAAGACACATGTATAAATTATAATACCATGGGCTATGTGCAGTTGTAGAAGTAGGCGCATGTTGCTATAGGAGATGGGGAGAACAAGAGACTCAGGAATTAATCACAGATAATTTAGAATTTGAGTTAGATCTTGAAGGAAGAATAGAAATTTACTCAAGAAGGGAAAATAAAAGCAATTCCTAAGATATATCTAGAAATCATTATTCTTTTATCCTCTTACAAAAACTGGTATTTCTTTCATTTATTCAAGCATAATTCTAGATTGAACAGTTGGCTATGTGATTAAAGAGATAACGGCAACGAACTAGGAAAGAGATATAAAAATTTGGTGGTATAGATGGGGAATGAAGTCTTGGCATCGCTACAAATCCCTGGGAAGAGAACGTAGAATGAAAAAGGAGATAATTTTAGGAACAAATCTTGACATATCCTAATACTTTTAAAGTGCACTGGAATAGATGAGTTTGCAAAGAATGAAAATGAATTGTCATGGAGGAGGAAAACAGCAACAGAAACCTGGCACATTCTAAAGACCAGGAAAAAAAACGTCTTATAAGAATGACAAAGTAATCATCACTGTTGGATGTTGCTGAGAGGTTAATTGAGATGAGAACTAAAACATACCCATTGGATTTGAACACTGGAAGATCACTGGTGATTACAGCTAAACATGTATTGCTGGAGTGATGAGGGGTGAAACCCAGACAAAAACTTGTTGAGTGAGTAGGAGTTCAGGAAATGGAGACAGAGTGACTCATTCGAAGAGTTAATCTATGAAGGTTTAGAGAAAGGTAGAGCTGTTTCTGGAGAATAATAGAAGTTTGAAAGAGCTTTTACTTTTCTGAATTGGGAACTTTTGATTATGTTTAAACATCTATGAAAAGTAGGGTGTGAATAGAAATATGGGGGGGATCAACATACACTAGGGCCTGTAAGGTGTGGGGTGGGGGGAGGGAGAGCATCAGGAAGAATAGCTAATGTATGCTGGGTTGAATACCTAGGTGATTGGATGATCTGTGCAACAAACTACCATGGCACACATTTACCTATGTGACAAACCTGCACATCCTGCACATGTACCCTGAACATATATATATATGTATGTATATATGTATATATATGTATATTTATGTATACATATATATACATATACGTATATATACATATATACACATATATGCATATGCATATATATACACATATACACACACGTATATACACATATATATGTATATATACACACACACACATATATATAGGATGTTGGTTGACTTTGACTAGAAGGTACACTGCCTATAAAGAAAAAGCAGAGAAAAGAAAGAATATATCAATTTGAACAGGTATTTAGGTTTTACAGCCGTAAGTTAGATATTTTTTTTAATTTAAATTTTCTCTGTAGAGTTTGAACAAGGTGGAGAAAATTTGAAGTTTATGGATAAAATTAGACAGATCTTGGACCAGAGTCATGTATTGTGATCTAGGTTGTTTTGTGGGGGCAGGTACGGGTGGATATTTGACAAGATGATCATGAATTTATAATGATTACAATTTACCTTAATGTATAACTTTATTCATATTTATTTATATATGTGTGTGTGTATATATACATATATATATATGTTTTTCATTTTGCCTTGACTTACATTACCACCATCTACCCCTCAGTGACATCTATTATCTTCCTTATTACTCTTTCTGATTTAGAAGTCTGTATGGTAATGTTCCCTTATTTATATCTCTTGTCATCATTAGGATTGGTTAAAGTACATAGGTAAGGTAAGTCAATTATCCTTGGCAGAAATCCCTTAATCACCTTACCTTCATTGACATTCCACATCTTTCCATATTATCCACCGGGCATTGCCTCCATTCTGGATCTTGGTATTACCTGGAACTTCTCCACTTTGAAATCATGAGATACTCTAAATGATCACATTGCTCTCTCTTCCTCCCACCAATATCCAGTAGCTTGACCACCTCATTTTCTTCCATGACTTTTTTCTCATTCTCCCTCCCCTTACTGTCCAAACAATACCTAGTATACAACACAAATAGCTCTCTTGCACAAATCTTTATTTCCCTGTATTACTCTTTTCCTTCCTTTTTCTATCTGGCAAAATCCTTACCCTTTCTCAGTTGAGCAATCTGGCGTTGCATTTTCAACTGGGTTATTGAATGCTATTGAAAATCACAAAACTATGAAAACTGGTGTCATAATAAGTCTATGATCTCTCACCTCAGTCTGACCCTGATAATTCTTCTAAATGTCCACGTTTTATTTTCTTTTCACTGTCCACAGCAGTTTTCTTATAGAGCCCTGCTGCCCATGTACTTCGTATTTTCTTATGAAAAGAGAGATAAGCAGTTTGACTTCTTCTTTGTGTCATTTATTTTTATTTTGGGTACTGGCATTTAGACATTTGAATTAAATTTGGATTTTAATTTAAAAATCATTAATATCCACAACGACTTTAACCCTACTTCTCTCTACTCACCACCTTCTCTGCATCCCTTACTTTTAGGCAAAGCTTCATAGCATGGTCCTTCTTTATCTCTTCAACAATGTCTATTGTCACCTTGTTCTCTTCCAATCTAATGTTCCTTTGACATTAAGCTGCTTATTCATTCTTTCAGTGCTGCTTTTCCACTTTACTTGCACTCCTATTGTGTCTCTGGTTCTCTGTTTTTTTTGTTTGTTTGTTTTTGTTTTGTTTTGTTTTGTTTTCCAGTGGTTTGAACATTGCCTGGCACAAAACAGGTACCTAAAAAGCACTGAATAAATAGGTGAACTCTAATAATGCATCTTTCTTGATTGGGGATGATGAGTTATCTCATAAAGCATCTCTCTGGGTCAATAGTGTTTTTTATTGTTTTGTCTACTTTATTAAAGAGGTAAGTGACTATCTTCTTCATTCTCTGAAATGCACTACATTGTAGTACAGAGTTTGGTACTATTCGTGGTTTCGGGCATCTACTTGGTGCTTTGGAATGTATTCCCTGTGGATAATGTGGGATTACTGGTACATCCTCTTGGTCCATTTATCAGTATGGTTTGTATTGATGCTGAACAAGTACCTGTACATTAGCATATTTTCCCCTCTTTTATATTTAACAGTAATACCTATGTTTTCTCATTCTGGAGATAATATTCAATAATGCTATTATATTTGAAAGAATGAAATTATTTTTAATTCGACTAAGTGTAGTCATTGGAACTTTATTCAATTTCAGAAGCATAAGTTAGATTTAGGGATTTTTTTTTCTTTTTTTCATTTGTGGCGTTCTGTGAATTGGTCATTGGTATTCAGATTGTGAGCCTGGATATAAAGAGGAGGGATAAATGTTATTTTCAGTGTCTGACAAGAACAAGCATGGAGGCTTCGAGGTCTTACAGGAAGTAAACAGAAGGCTAAGAGGTCACACACATGGGAAGAATAAATGATTAGCTGGTGTATTTTCCCCAGTGCTATGTCGCTTTCTCAGAGCCTCATTTAAATGACAATATGCCCATGGTAACAGAAAGAAAACATTTTTCTCAGACATATCCCATATTTACTATGTGAACTGTGGAGAAATGCTTATTAAAGATTTTTGTCATAGTTTCCAGGTTCAATTCAGGAGTGGGTGGTCACTTGTGCTAGGACTTTGTTTCTTACAGCCCTATCCTCACATCATTCTTTCCATGGAAGCAAATATTATCTAATGAGATAAGTGAAGGCATTTTAGGGGAAAAGCATGATTTATAGCAAACTGTAGCTTCAAATGGATTTATCCATAGTAGTATACTAGTCTATTTTGCAAGTGTACATTTCTCATCTATCAAAAATCATGTTATTTAGCTTCAGAAATCATAAAATGAGATTGTCCCTGGAATAACTTTTAAATATCTGGCTTTTCTTGCTTATGTAATTTTACGTAAGCTATATAAATAGGGTTAGCTGCGACCTAAAAAAAGTATACTCAGTCATTTTGTCTGAAACACAATATAGCATGTGCCCTCATTAATTTTATCTATGGGATTTTTAATGGTATAACTTCGCAAGTTAATGAAAACGGTATGGAATGAAAACACTCTCAGGCTGAGGAATATCATTAGATTTTATAATTAGGTAAATTCTGACAAGTTGCTGCATTTTTAAATGCATACTTGTTTTACTTTTCCTCTTTTTCATTGGTTTTAGACATCACCCAAAGGGGTTAATATATTTCTGTATTATATTTATCGCAGGCAAAACAGAAAAATAATTGAAAAACTTATTTGACTTTGAAGAAATACTTCCTTGACAGGTCTGAGTTAAAAATTATGTCTGCTTCTATCAAGTCAAAGTCATCCCTATCTTATGCTGTTCAGATTCCAATTCCATACTTTTTGTTTTTGTCGGTTTGGAGTGGAATTTTATGTCTTTATTTTAGGACTCTTTTCCTTTCCATTTCAACTTTAGATTGCTTAGAGATTGAGTATAAACTATTAATCGATCCCTATGAAACTTGTTTTTTCTTTTACAATGGGAAAAACTTTGGTGGTCTGTTACTACCCAAAGATTATTTATTCTTTGCTAGCTGGATACGCAACTCCAGTTTCCCAAACCAAGCACTGTTTTGTGAGATGAGCTTCCTCTCCCATCTCCCATCTCCTTTTCAAGTGGATTTTTCAGTGGGCCATAACCAGGCCTACCACACTGGAAGTTTAGATGGTCTAAGAAAGCACTAAGAAATAAAATGCAGAACTGTTTATCTGAAATGCGACAAGAAGCTCCCCAAAAGAGGCTAGCCCTTTAGTCCTGACACAACCTCCCATTCAGATGATTATAAGAGATCAAATTCCCATATTTTGCACTTTGCTGACTGAGAGGATTGCTCCCTCTGCATGGAATGCTGGTAGAGCTGAACTTTGGATATGCCCTTGTGTGGAATAAAACCAAGCCTCAGGGAGCATCTATTCACTTGCATTCTTAATCTTGTGTTTATTCTTCACAAGGATAATTTGCTGGTATGATAGTAAATCAAAGTGAATGCTAAACATAGCTGAGTCATGGTCCTCATTCTTGCCAATGCTAGAACCTGAACAGCCTTTTTGTTCTGACCAGCTTAGAGTGTTTTGTGGACTGGTTCCTACACTTCTAACTGCTTTTAAAATAATGTAATTAACATTTCCTGGCTGCTGCAATCCATGGTGTTACTCTTTCACCCAGAATCAAACATCCAGATGCAAGCTATATAGTCTAGCTAAGTGTTTTCAAAATCATTAAACTTAGAAAATTATGACAGGCCAGGAAATATTAGGCTAATCAAATAATTATGTACTTATACTTCCCAATTTCAATATTTAAATAAGAAGCTTCAAACACTACCTAAATGTAGCCACCTTTGAAACTTAATTTCACAACGATATTCTACCCTGACAGTTTTCAGATATATAATACCTTCTTTACACAAAGATGAAAGTGAAGGAATAGAACCAAGGGAAATTTTGAAGAATTAACAAATATTCTCTTTTAGATTGCTCAGTCTTTTATTGGTATTCCAGTTTCACTTTGCTTTTAAATCTACCAGTGACGTTTTATTTTCCTTATACTAGCAAATAAATAAGGGGGATATCATTTATATTTTCGCTATAAAGCCTGAAATGCAAAATGAAATGTAATGTATTCTAAGCAATGATTGATCTTCACAAGTTTCAGATGTACGGCTCCTTATTCACACAAAGAGGAAAATGAAGAGGGACAATACTTTAGGATTTAAGATGCCCATAAGGAAGAGGACTCTTTAAGTATGGGTGAGAGGGGTATGGCTATGTTTGCGTAGGAAATTTCAACACTGGTGTATGGAATGAAAAGAGCCCATGTGTTTAGAATAGTATCTACCATATCATGCCTACCTTTGGAGCCTCTGTCTCTGTGTTTCCCACTACTTCCTTAGCCAGTTACCATCTGCTATCAGCATGCACCATACTTAAATTGGCCTTAAAATGATTTGATAACTTCCTAATTATTAAATACATTTTCCTTTTACCAGTTCCTGTCATTCTCACATTTCCTGTTTTTAATAGATTTACACCTTGTTGCAACTCTGTCCTTCTTTGTCATTGTTAAGATTGCACTATTCTGATACTATTTCTACTTATTCAATCAGTCAAAAATCATTTAATAATTCCCATTCAACAGGTATTGGGAAAACAATGGTAATTAAACACATAAGAAGTTTCTGTCTCCATTGAGTTTTCAGTGTAGTGACAGTGATTGATATTATCTGTGATGTAATTTCACAAATATATTTTGAGCAGCTACTTGATGCCAGGTGCTGTTCTAGACACTGGAAATGCAGTTTTAAAGTAGCATATTTTAAAATTTACATTTTCTTGGAGGAGATAGCAAGTAAAAATTAAATATGTGATACAATTTTATATATATGTCATGAAGAAAATAAGTCAGGGCAAGAGGAACAAGAGTGATGGAGAGTGGGTGCTATTTTAAATAGTGTGCTATTTTAGATTTATTTTTAAAATGTGTTCCATTGTTCTATTGACATAATATATTTGAAATGTCTCTAAGATTTCCAAGTGATGATGTTAAGTAGACAGTGTGTATATGAGGCTGAAATTAAGGGGAGTTGTTGGAGACAAAAATCTGGGAGTTGTTTGTAGACCTGTAACCAGAAGAGACCCCCTAGGGACTGAGTGTACATGGAGAAGAAGGTCCAATGCTAAGCCTTGGAGTAAACCAATTTTTTGCATTAGAGAGTACAGAAATCTGCAAAGTAATTAAGAAGGAACAGGAAGAGAAAGCCAAGAGAATACATTGCCCCTGGTGCCAAGAAAGGAAATGTTTCAAGAAGAAAGAGCTGTGTCAATTGCTACTGAGAAGATCAGCAAGATGATTGCGGATCAACTACAGGATTGGGAAAGATAGATCTTTGCTGGCCTTTTAAAGGGAAATTTCAGTGGTGTGCTGGAGTAAAAGCCTGATTAAGCCAGGTAAACTGTGAATTGTTGGTGTTAAAGTGGAGAGAAAACATATAATAACCACACAATTAAATAGTAAATCACATTAGAAATGTTCTGAATAACACAGTATTATCTGTCCTAGTGAAGAAGATTGGAAAGGCTTTTTGAAGAAATAATTATAAACTGAGATTTGATGGATGATCGGTATTAACTAGATAATAAAAAGAATGCAGAAAAGCGTGTAAAAACACTTTATTGCAAGACTGACTTAAGAGCTAGAAGTCCATTTTGGCTGGAGTGGGTATGATACGAGATTAAGCAAGAGTCAGATGGCACAAGGCTGTTTTATCTTTAACCTTAGAGCATTGGAAATAATTGAGGATTTAAGGGAGGTGAGGATATGTGGACAGCATAATTTATGTTTTGATAGGATTACTCTAGCTGCAATGTGCTGGATGAACTGCACGTCGGCCAGATGGAAGGTGGTAGCCAGTCAGCCATTGTAGTAATAAAGGTGAGTGATTATTTTAGCCCGGATTACTGCAGTAATGGTGTCAACAGTGAGAAAGATAAATTGTAGTGATATTTATGACGTGAAATTGGCAGGGCTTGTGATAGTCTGAAATGAATATATGAGGAAATGATGTAGAAAAGTCAAGAATGACCTTTAGCCTTCTGGTATTTGCAACAGGGAAGCCAGTGCCTTGTACCAATTGAGAGAGAGTTTGAACAGAAGTCTTTGGTTTGCTGTTATTTTTGTGTCTCATGAATTCAGTTTAAACGTGTTGAATTTGAAGGACTTTTGAGCTATCCTCACCTACCTACTAGATTTTTCTGTCTATATATCTTGCTGTCACCTCAAGAATAGTACCAAAACTGAGTTTATCTACATCCTTCCAAACATTTCTTCCCATGTTCGGATCTCAGTCACCTTGAAATGGTCCCTCTTTCTAGTATCCTCCCAGCTTCCGTATTGGCTAATTCAAATTATATCTTTTAAACTTTTCTGTCTCTATTGCCTCTCACATTCGTCCTTTTCTTTCAATTTCTGCCCATACTAGACAATTACAAACTCCTACATTTCACTCGACTGTATTCTTAACTTGCTGTATGGTTTCTTCATTTCTAACCAATTCTTGCTTAATACTTGCATTCTATCCTCCTCCCTATCAATTTTCTTGTACAGGGTTTTGATTTTACCATGTTCTTGCTCAAAATAATTCAGTAGATCCTTCCTTTATTTTTTGTAAGTCAGTCATAGATTCACCTTGGCCTGGCATTCAAGCAAAAAGAAAAAAAATCTGTAGATTCCCCTTAGCTTGCTACAATTGTTTAGTATGGTGATTAAGAAAGACTTGGTTTAAATCCTGGCTTTAGCACTTACTAGTTGTCTGATTTTGATTAAATAATTTAATCACAATGTTCAGTTTTTCAAATGGGATTAATAATAGCTACTCATTAAATTGCTGTTTTAAGGCCTAAATCTATGATATTATGGATTATCCAACATAATCCATAAATTATCTTGGCACAGTCCATGGTACAAAGTTAGCATGAATTGATGCAACTCCTATTACTAATCTATTAATAATAGAGTAATTTTAACCGTGCCCCATACATGTATGTAGGCACATTTAACCACTTAATGAAGCACACCTTTTATTTGGTCTCTATGTGCCACTTTATACTCCTTGCATTCTTCTTCTTCTCTCACAGCAGTTGACCCTCCTCACAACGGTTTCTTCCTAATTTCTTCCATCTTTCCAGGAGCAGCTCTATTCTCCAAGAAACATTATTTTCTCTCCCAACCTTTTCTTCATCCACAACTTCAGGTTCTGTTATTCCACCTTTGTATGTATTTTGATGTTAATCTTGTTTGCCTCCTGTATGTCTGTAGCTTTCTTAGATCTTCTACTACATGGTTGTCCTTGAGTATAGGAAATTTATTTGTGTAGTGCCCATAGTTATAACAATATTTGAGAAAAGGTGATTGCAGTGTTAGGAGTCCCTTCAATTACATGTATATATTCTCTCCTTTCCTTCCTACACAGACTGATTTTGGCTCTACTCATCATTCAAGGAACATCAAGTTACCTCGCTCAGATGTTTCTTAAATATAGGAGCTTTCAAGTCAGCAATCATCTAAACCAATCAAGGCTAATGCATTTTTATGTGCTCCCAGGAAGTCTAAGAGCATTTCAACTAAGCCCTTCTGTCAGTGATGGGCCTGCTTCTGTGTTCTAAGTCCTTAGTTTTTTGTTGTTTTTCATTTTCTCTGAGTTTTATGTAATTTAAAGAAAGCAGGCTTCAGATAAATCATGAAGTTAATACTGTTTCACTCAGAGATCTCTAATCATTGGCTTCTTAACAAAAAGTGGCACGAAAGAGAATATTTAGTGTCTTTTCTGTTTCCTACCTAATTTCCTCTGGTCTAAGTTCTGACAACGGCCTTTGGAGCATGAGTTGCTGTTTTGTAGGATGTTCTAAAACATGAATCAGGATTGATTCTTATTTTATTCATGGCTATACTTGGCGGTAATTTACAGAGCCTGAGATGAGGGTTTATTTTTCCCCTCTGAAGGTTTCAGGGATGTTTTTGTCAGGATTTGGAAAATGTGCTCAAGGAGCAGAGTGATAAATTGAGTGCTGCCTCAGAAAAAGTCAGGCTGTCAGGGAACATATTTATCTCCACGTTTGGGAAGCAGGCAGGAGAAGTACAGATATTTTAAAAAGCTGTGTGAAAACCTTCTAAGGTAAGGGACAAGGTCAATCTGATATGGCTTTCTATCCATTTTATTTATAACTAAAGGCTGCCTGGACATAAAGAATGAACTGAAATTCACAATCATTCAAGGATGGACTTTTTTTCTCCTGTAATACTGAGGGAAAATGGATAGTTAAATGGTTCAGTTTCAATAATGGATATAGTATAAGAGAAATAAATAATTATATTAAAAATTCTTTCAGTGTTGCCTGGAACAAGGGTCTGATTGTATTTTTAAATAAAGTTTTATTGGAATATGGCTGAATTCTTTTGTTTACATATTTTGTAGGACTGTTTTTGCACTGCAACAACAGAGATCACTAGCTGCAACACAGACCTATTGGCCCACAAACTCTAAAATATTTTCTATCTGGTACTTTAAGAAAAAGTTAATTGACGCCAGGTCTAGAAGGACACTTTAAGATTCAAAGATGTTTATTCCTTTTGATTCACTTTGTTTTCTATAATGACATTAATACAGAGTTGGCTCTCATTGTGAAAACTGGCAGAATAGTGATGGAAGCAGGTATTTATTAATTGGTGGTGTATTCTACCGATTCACTTGTTTGTTGGGTATAATTGGGTTTAGAACAGGGCTAAAAGTGAAAAGAAAATAAATTTATATGTACTTCATTCACTACAGCATTTGTTATGATCTTAGTTAGATGTGGCACATAATTAGGTATTATTTGCCGAGCTCCTGAATCCACTTCTGTGCGCAAAATGCCAATTAAGGCTTTAAGTTCAGGTCTCTCCTTTTCATAAGAGGTTCCGAAAAAGGGACTCTCAAATTTCTTCAAAAGTATGAATAGTCACAGTGGTTAATACAAAACCACATGGCTCTGAGTGTACACTCCAAGGAAAAATCTTGCAGCTATCTCAATCTCTTTATAACTAAGTATCATCTCTATATCTCTGTCTTCATCTCTATGTGTATATGTGTGTATTCTCCCATTTTCATATTTATTTTAAAAAGCTAGAAAATTTGATTTCATTCAATATATTATAGATCTACATATTTTGTGTTATAGTATGCATTTGTTTGTGGTTCACTGACATTCAGTGATACTCATTTAATCAAACATTACCACTGTGCTCCATCCCAAAGGTGAGCAAAATGGCTTGCTTCCTAATTTTATTGAGGCTCCATACTTCAGGGGAAGACAGACTCTTAAAACTTTGCAAACAAATATATAGATATATATTATATACATGTATACATATATGTATATATGTAACATTTATAAGTAAATTACAAATCTAAGTTAGGCAAAGACAAGAAAGGAGGAGGAGAAAATATATCCCAGAAAATATCTTTATACATTCATGATTATAACCAAGTACTCCACTGTAATAATGTTACCTTTTTTCTGGAAAGCATGCTTTCACATCATCAAAAATGACACAACTTTTCTATTCTTCTTAAATCTTCAGCCATTACCTTTCACCCTACTCTCAGATAACCATATTCTGTATTTCATATAGAAATAGAAAATGAATAATATGTCAAAAGATACCTGCGTGCCTGTGTTTATTGCAGCACTATTTAAAATAGCAAAGATTCAACCTACGTGTCCATCAACCAGATGATAAGATAAAGAAAATGTGGCATATATACACAACGTAGTACTATTCAACCATAAAAAAGAATGAAATCATGTATTTTGCAGCAACGTAGATGGAACTGAAGGTTATTATCTTGAGCAAAACAAGCCAGACATGGAAAGGAAAATATTGCATACTCTTACTCATAAGTGGTTGCTAAAAACTGTACACATGAATATAAACAGTGGAATGATAGACAATGGAGACTCAGAAGGGAGGAAGGATGGGAAGAGAATGAAGGATGATAAATTATGAATGGGTCAATGCATGTTGTTCTGGTGATTGATACACTAAAAGTTCTGACTTGACCACTACACAATCTATGCATGTAACAAAATTGCACTTGTACGCCAAAAATTTACTTAAATAAGAAAAAGAAAGTAGAAATTAAAACATTAAAACAAAAAAAAATCAATACTACTTACTAATCTATAAATCTACCTCATCCCTACTCTTTCTACTCTTGCTATTGTGAGCAAAGAAGATATGGTCCTTGTGTGAAATTCAAGACTCTGGTATAAACTCTGACTGTCAAACAATGCCCTTTTGCGGACTACATCCTTCAAGTATGCATTCTCATTCCCTCCCTCTTTCTTTCTCTCTTATCCTCAATTTCTCTTTACCCTCACACTCCCAAATACATCCACATTTACTTTCTCATTTTTTTAACTCCAAACTTTCCTTCTCTCTATTAATCATCTTGAGACCATGAAAATCTCTTGCCTGGGAATCTTCTGTTGAAGTAGAATTTTTTTAAGTTAAAAATATAACTTATATAAAAAATACAAAATGAGCTTATTTCAAATATGTTATTTGGCTCATTCATTAATAAAGGAACTAGTAAAATAGCAGGAATGATTCAAAAAAATTAAGAAATGTGAGATTTATAGAGTTGAACAGTTAAAGGAATGCAGAAATAAATTTGCCAAAGGTTACTGGAGTGGTTAATGGTGTACAAGGCAATATATACTAACCTTTGGGTTATGGTATAAAAGTCATTTGCACTTCTTTTGGATAAAAAAAAAATTAAATTTTTCTGAAAGAAGAATCATTAGCATTTTACTCAATCTTCTACAGGTTAACAAAGTATGGCTCTTAAAGAGTTCAACATATTCAGGTCAATAGGAAATATGAAGTTGAAGAAAGGCACACAACCCTACAAAATCAGAAATCTCCACCACAGTGTTCCTGGTATAAAACAACCAGCATTCTACAAACA
Source organism: Theropithecus gelada (assembly GCF_003255815.1). Classification (NCBI taxonomy): domain Eukaryota; kingdom Metazoa; phylum Chordata; class Mammalia; order Primates; family Cercopithecidae; genus Theropithecus; species Theropithecus gelada. The sequence goes on from NC_037670.1 coordinate 97,900,934, forward strand.
TAATATCTAGCAATCTTTTTCTTTTTCTATTTCCTAATGCTAATAAATGTTTATGACTTCATTGTTCGGCATACACTTTTAATTCCCAATTTACTTTTGAGAAAATGGCAAGAATGTTCTTTTTGTAATTTTGTTACATAGAAATTTAAAATATCTTAGAAAATTTATCTTAATAAAAATCAAAAGCAAGTGACTTGTTGAGAGAAAATACTTGTCATAATAGGCATTTCCCTAGTGTTCAAGGATGTACTAAAATGCTTCAAAAAAGGTGACAGAACTACGGAAATAATTCAACAGAATAAGAGCAATCAATTTATAGTGGTGACTGAAATGGCCAAATATGTGAAAAGATGGTCAACTTCAATAATAGTCATAGAACTGAAATAATGATCACAATACCAACAATAACATTATAAGCCAAAGTTCTCTCATCAGACTGGCAAAATTTTAAAACATTTGGTAACATCTAGCCTGGCAATGGTATAAGGAAGTGGTTTCTTATAAGTTGTCATAACTGAAAATTACTGTAAAATATTAGAAATATATTTTATCATAACTTATTAAAATTCAAATTTCCTATGATCTTTGGCCTAACAGCCTCATTGTTATTTATTTATTCAATAAAATAGACACTTGAATAGAAAGACATATGACAAGGAATTTTTATTGCAGCATTGTTTACTATAACATAAAACTGGAAACGAGCAATTAAACATAAATAGGAATATGTTTGAATTAGTAGCAACACATTATTCACTATATATTATGTAGTTATATAAGCAAATATAAATCTATACACTAAGTTTTAATGGTGATTAAATTAAAGTTACAAGCTTGGTATGAGACTCCTAGAGACAACGTTAGTTTTGATACTTAAGCATTTTGTTAAAAAGAGCATTAATTTCATAATTATAGGAATGAATAATTATAAATTATTATATGTTATTATGTCTCAGCTTCCCTGCTCAGAGTCTTTTGAGGGGCTTCTTATGGCATGAGGATGCAATCCAAACCTCTTCCATTTGTAAGATCCTTGCAATTCAACTAGGCTATTGTTCCAACTTGACCTTGAGTAACTCTAGCAATCGGTTGCTTCATCTAGAAACAATATACAACTTTTATTTGCTTTATTTTATTTATTTATTTATTTATTTATTTATTTATTTATTTATTTATTTGAGATGGAGTCTCACTCTGTTGCCAAGGTTGGAGTGCAATGGCATGGTCTTGGCTCACAGCAACCTCCACCTCCCAGGTTCAAGTAATTCTGCCTCAGCCTCCCAAGTAGCTGGGATTACAGGTGTGTGCCACCACACCTGGCTAATTTTTCTATTTTTAGTAGAGACAGTGTTTCACCATGTTGGCCAGGCTGGTCTTGAACTCCTGACCTCGTGATCCGCCCACTTGGCCTCCCAAAATGCTGACCAACTTTTATTTTATTTTGAAAGAATGCAACTCTTTCTTACCTTAGAACCTGCCCTTTCCTGACTCACTCCCTCTGGCTGGACACACTTTTTCTATATTCTGTTACTTCGCTTTAAATATCACTTTCCTGAAATTACCACTTTGATCCTTCAACTGAAATTATTTCCCCCAGTTATAAATTCTCATAAGGATTCTTAGGGACACAATTTTTTAAATAGAAACCAAATTGACATCTTGTGAGGCTGAGAAATGCTAAGTAATAGGACGATTTTGAGTATGCTGGGCATGATGAACTAGAAATTAGATATAATTTTTTAAAACTAGAGTCTCATTATGAGAGAAAACAAGAATCAGACACACAATTGTCATTTATTAGTCATTTTGCACAGTTTCTGGATTATTTCACTTTAAGAGGATTTTAACTTGTCATACAAAAGTCTTAAGAGGAAAGATTCTTTCAGCATTGAGGTATTTTACCATGGAGAAGAATGAATGGCTTGTTGATTATTCTTCCCAACTAAAGGGATTGCTACTATGAATGTTTTTGTTGGGTCAAAGAAAGGGGTTTTACAAGTTTGTGTACTAACAGAAATATTTAGGATCATAGGGAGATACTTGGGGCTTCATAGCTTTAGGTCATTTCAGATATTTTTAAAGAGTTTCTGCCACTCAGGTCAGTACCTTCTAAAGACATAAATATTTACATAGAAAGCAAGTTTTACTTTAAGAGAGCCTGGCAAGATAACATATGAAATAGCCAAATAACTCAAAAAAAAAAAAAAAAGGCCAAGTGTTTTACATTTAAAGAGCAAACTCACATCTGAAGTGATAGAAACAGTCATTCAAATGATACAACTGACCCTGACCGCATTCATTTACTGAATGCAAAGCGTGGAAGTTTACCATATTAAATATTCTTTTAGATAGCCTGGGCTCCCTAACATAGACAAATCAGGAGTCTAAACAGAATATTCTGTACCTCAGGTCATGTATATTTTGAAATACATTAAAATAGATTATTTTTATTTGTCATTATTTGAGAAGAGCTACTTTACTTTAATCTGAGAATCATTGTTTTGCTATACATTAGTTATTTGCCAAAACAAATATATCAAGGATCTGAATGACATTTTGCTGTGTCTAGTAACAAGACCATGAGTATTTAATTTAGTATAACATAAAAGAATGTGTTTTTGAGCACCAGAACATAACAGTTTATAGAGCTATAAAATTCATTTTGGTAGTGATGTCTAATTAGATATTGATGACTTTTGATACGAAGTAGAATGGCCGGCATATCTTACAACCTACAGCCCATGTGCTAAAACATATGCAAGACTTGCAGTGGATTCAATAGAAGGAAAGCAAAATTAGTTTGTGAGATGTTTTAATAAATCATATGATATAAAGAATAAATATTTAAGTATTTGATTTTTTTTTTTTTTTTTTTTTTTTTGAGACAGAGTCTCACTCTGTTGCCTAGACTGGAGTGCAGTGGCGCGATCTCAGCTCATTGTAAGCTCTGCCTCCCTGGTTCACGCGCCGTTCTTCTGCCTCAGCCTCCAGAGTAGCTGGGACTACAGGCGCCCACCACCACGCCAGGCTAATTTTGTGTGTGTGTGTATTTTTAATAGAGACGGGGTTTCACCAAGTTAGTCAGAATGGTTTTGATCTCCTGACCATATGATCTGCCCGCCTTGGCCTCCCAAAGTGCTGGGATTACAGACGTCAGCCACCACTCTTTGGTATTTTTAATACCCAAATAAAATTATAGTTTATAAGTGACTCTTCACCTACTTTGGAATTATGGAGTGAAATCTATAGTCACATAAGTGCTCTGACTGCTGACAATCTTTTAAAGCTATGATGCAGAAACATTAGAGCAATTGCAAAAGAGAAATATAAAGCAGTCAGTAAATATTTTACTCTACATTTCCATTTAAGAATGCAGATAAAAGCAAAAGGTGAATGTAAAAACTATTGTTAACTTGTGAATTATTATTGCCATGAATATTTTCTTGTCAACTTGGTTTAAAGATTTATATGTGCAAGGGTAATACACAAATAATTTTTGTTGAACAGGCTCTATTTGTGTATGTACATATTTCACTGATAAGATACTGTTGGCTTTTTATTTTTTTCTGTTTTGAGGCAATCCCAAAGTCACCATAAGTTCGATGAGTTAAAAGTGTCTATATTTGTCCTTCTATAAGAATTATTGTCACAAATAGAGATTCTTTATTTGAACAAATACATAAAAATTGGCACTAAAGATATAAACATTTATAACATGATAATCAGCCCCTCAAAGCTGGGAGTTTGGTTTAATTTTTCTATATATGATTTTTCCTGATAGCAAGTCAGTATATTTTCATAATCTTCAAGGAACTATTGTTTGTGGAACTTAGCATTGTGAAGAATTATTTATTTCTTGGTAAAAGGTTAAAATTTGAAGTCAACTTGGTAAATAAACATTCCTTAAGCATTTATCACAAGCTCACTTTTCTGCAGAACATTTGAAAACAAAGGTTATAAGTTATAAACCATTTACTTATGCAAACTTCACAGGGTGATGGAAATGCAATGCCAGAGGGGTCACCCAAAAAAAATTTTTGTTTACTTTTCTTTTCTTTTCTTTCTTTCTTTTTTTTTTTGAGACAGAGTTTCGTTCTTGTTGACCAGGCTGGAGTGCAATGGTGCTATCTCAGCTCACCGCAACCTCCTCCTGGGTTCAAGTGATTCTTCTGCCTCAGCCTCCCAAGTAGCTGGGATTACAGGCATGTGCCACCACACCTGGCTAATTTTTTATTTTCAGTACGGACAGGGTTTCTCCGTGTTGGTCAGGCTGGTCTTGAACTCCTGACCTCAGGTGATCCACCAGCCTCAGCCTCCCAAAGTGCTGGGATTACAGGCGTGAGCCACCGCACCTGGCCATAAAATTTTTCGAAAGGATATTTAAGTAACAATGAGACCAAAAATTTGGCCAGCTCTCAGAAATAATATAATAGGGAGTAAAACACATGTGAATTTTGAATTCTCTGAGATTAAAAAGAGCGACAACATGTGGTATATAGTTATAAAACTTCCTTAGCATCCCAGCATTGTTATATGAGAAAAAAGTTATTGATTAACTGTGGTCATATGAGTTCTTTTATGTATTTTCCACATATTTAGTGCTTCTTCGTAGCACTAAACACAGTTTTAGCACATAAAATGTGCAAAATATTGAAATCACAGGCATGTCTAATTTTTCTATTCTGTAAACAGAATTTGGAGGATATTACTAATCTGGTTTAGTAAATAACATATAAAAAAAGTAGTGTGGAATATAGGTTTTTATTTATAATTGATTCAACTGAATACAAATATTTACACTGAATGTATGATAATTTTGCTAGGCACAATGTACGTTTAACATATGTTGTCTAGTTAGTTGAGGAGGTATATAGAATTTTAAGTCTATGTCATTGATTGACAATATGTAGCATCACATGATTGAGTCTCAACATCAGTTGTACAGCTAACAAGTCCAGGAAAGCAACCAAGTTGTATGAGCTGAATTTGATGCTACTTATAAAAACAACAATATAAAACTTACACCATATCAGAACTGATAGTAAATAAGCAATAAAATCTAAGAAACCTAAGAAGTTTAGGAAAGTTGGTTGAGTGCTAGCTTGATCAGTAACTGAGGTGATGCTGCAAAGGCGAGCTCCAAAGTGAGGCATAGCCTGTGAGTGTTCTTGGCCCTGCCCAGGAAAGAATTCAAAGGCAAGCCAGAAGTAGAAGAAAACAGCTTTACTGAACAGGCAGTGCTATGTTTCTGGCCTTGTTACAGCTCTGTCCCTGCTCCTGCAGAGCAGGGCTACCCCTTAGGCAGAGAGTAGCAGCTCAGTGCAATTTTGCAGTCATATTTATAACTTCTTCAATTACATGTAGATTACAGACCATTTATGCAGAAGTTTTTAAAAATGGGGTGGTAACTTTTGGGTCATTGTGTCATTGCCATAGAAAAAGGCAGTAACTCCCTGGTGTTGCCATGGTAATGGTAGACTGACATGGCACACTGGTGGGCATGTCTTATGGAAAGCTGCTTCCACCCCACCCTGTTTTAGCTAGTCCTCAATTTGATATGGTGTCCAAACCCTGCCTCTGGAGTGGAGTCCTGCCTCCTACCTTAAAGGCAAAAATGTAGATATGATAGTTATAAAGGTCTTATTTTTTACCTGAATGATGCTCAACCATGTAAGGAGATGATTTCCTTTTATCCCAAGGCTGTCCAATCTTTTGGCTCCTCTGGGTCACATTGGAAGAAGAATTGTCTTGGGCCACACATAAAATACAACTAACACTAACGATAGCTGATAAAGAACAACAACAACAACAAAATTGCAAATAAAATCTCATAATGTTTTAAGAAAGTTTACAAATTTGTGTTGGGCCACAATCAAAGCTGTCCTGGGCCACATGTGGCCCAAGGTGGGTTAGAAAAGCCTGTTTTATCCTAATCTGTTCACTGGGATTAAAATATCACACCCACACAAATATGCAATATATTCAACACGTACACACTTATTAATTCACATGAATTTCATAATGATCTTCATTGATAATTATTGAGCAACAAGATCAACAGTGGTCCTAACAGTTTTGCCTTATCTACTTTTACCAATAAATAAATAAGCAAAGGTGAAAGCAAAAGACGTTATATTATGCTTGACATGGGCATTCTTATTTCAAAATGTTGCAAATTGGTGTATTTCAGATTATAGTGTTTAATTACCTTTGTGGCTTAATTTTTTAAAAAAGCATGGTGACTCCTAAAAAGTGAATGATTAAAGTACTCCCAGATTTTAAGTTATAAGCTGGTAGAAGGAGCAGAATTCTGTTTTTGAATTAAAGAAAATAGCATTTGGCAGTCAATGAGGATGTTAGAAACAGCCAGGTGGCAAATAAATATAGAGGTATGAAACTTATTTTGTTTGTAATTAGTAGAGACAGATTCATTTCTTCATAATCATTTATCTTACTATGATATTGATCAAACTGTATGATCAGTTATTGTTATTGTTTTTATTATTATTATTATTTTGGTGTGCTCCCTATGGCTTTCAGGGAAATTTATCTTAGCTCCATCACATCTATTTAATGGCACACCAAACTTCTCCCTAAACAATGGATATTTTTTTCTAAAAGAAGAAAAACCCCTTACCATGTAAAGGCCCTTGTGGGATTATGTAAAATATCTAGCTGTTTAATTCTTTTTTTTTTTTTTTTTTTCCTGTTTTTCCCTTACACTAGCAAAATAAAAAAGAGTTTGGGAAGGGAAGATACTGTAAAGCTGTTTTTTTTCCCTGCTTCTTTTGGGAAAACAACTCAAATATTTATATGCAGGGGACTGTGTGATCTAAAACTTTATATTGTATCTACTAATAATCTGTGTGGGGGAATTGATTTTGAATAATGCCTAGATAGGGATACAATTAATTTTGTTGCAGTTCTTGCTTTTTTCAGTTGTAACTATAAAAAGCAATATTTCAGATGGCTTTAATCTTTTATAGCAATATTCCCCCACATCTTTTATTATTGTTTTTCCATACAGAGGAAACATATTATCTACCCCATTTATATATAGATATGTGTGTATATATATATCCTTCTATATATAGAAAAAGAGAGAGAGAGAAAATTATATGGTATTACGTGCTTTGTAAAATATTGTAGTGTATTCTCTACATTCTCGTAGGATTTTTGTAGATACAAAAATCCTCACTATTTTCTCGTAGGATTTTTGTAGATACAAAAATTGTGATACTCATAGATTATGTTCATCTGATAATATTAATACAAATGAATGAAAACTATACATTAATGTTAGTGGACTAATCTGAAATGTTGAAAATGCATGCTGTTTCCAGTGCTAAGCTATCAACTAACTTGTCTCTCTAAAAATTGTATTTTTGTAAATGTATGTCTGCTTAAATTATCAATGAGTTCAAGTGTGGTTTAATAACTCCTAATTAAAGAAAAGTGAGTAAGGCAACCAAAGAGCCTGAAACATACTAGAGAATATCACGCTCTGATTTTTTCATGTGTTTTTAAAACAAGTTTCTCAGGGAAATGTTTGTTTATGTGTAAGTGGTACTGCTGGATAACTGAGTACATCCCTTCTTCATCTTCAACTAAAGAAACTTAACCTTTGTTTGATACATAGGTGTAGTGGTAGAATTTTATTTAAAGAGAGATTACTGTTACTACAAATGTTTTAAAATCTTACTGCCTATTATTTGTTTCATTCTTAGTAATACAGCATTCTATTTTATGTTTTGATTAATAAGATTATTATTCCATTTTTTTTATATTTAAAAAACCTTTATTCCTCTCTGCACATAGACTTATTTATTTATTATTCAGTCCTTCAGAAATTTACTTTCTTTTTTATACCAACTACTTATGTCATATTTTACAAAGAGGTTACCAATGTAAGACATAAGAGTCCTTACTAAATTCTAACTAATATATTTCTTTTTAGAAACTTAATACTTTTAAAATAATTTTCATTTAATTCAGACTGTTGGCAATCGTGAATCTATAATTTTGGACTGTAAGGGCAGCTTTGCTAGAAACAGTGGACTCAAAGTTAACTATAAATTGTTGTGTATGTACATACTATTGAAAAACATTAACGGCCGGGCGCGGTGGCTCAAGCCTGTAATCCCAGCACTTTGGGAGGCCGAGACGGGCGGATCACGAGGTCAGGAGATCGAGACCATCCTGGCTAACACGGTGAAACCCCGTCTCTACTAAAAATACAAAAAACTAGCCGGGCGAGGTGGCGGGCGCCTGTAGTCCCAGCTACTCCGGAGGCTGAGGCAGGAGAATGGCGCAAACCCGGGAGGCGGAGCTTGCAGTGAGCTGAGATCCGGCCACTGCACTCCAGCCCGGGCTACAGAGCAAGACTCCGTCTCAAAAAAAAAAAAAAAAAAAAAAAAAAA